>NW_018406484.1:374057-401091 GCF_002113885.1 Mizuhopecten yessoensis
CCCTTCTGCCTCTTCTTTGTGTCCCCCACACCAGCTTCCCTTTCTCCCGTGACATAACATTAGCTCAGCAATAAGTATGACTCACAGGGTATAAACTGTTTGTGAGAAACATTTTGCTGACCCTTGATTTGGAGTCTCCGAAACTGTTCAGTTCTCAGCATATTCCTAGTATGTATATTTTGTAGATACTATACAGTGGCAGATCCTCAATTTCTGAAGGTAGCAGTTTCAAGGTTCAGAATTTAATAAAGGGGATTCCACATGCTTGATAATACCCTTAAACCATCACTTTTCATTATAGAATATCTAGGCTGACGAGCTTTATCCACCTAACTAACGACTCATTACTAAACCAAATGAAATTTAGTAAATTATCAAGGCCAAAATCTTGATGTATAATGAATTCCTGCTGGAGAAAAATGAGTCAATAAAATTCTGATGAGCTGGAAAATTAACAAATGTTCTATTATAATTCTCCCAGTCTGAATCTGTTTCAAAATCTGAAAATTCACTTTCATATTAGAAATACAGTCATATTATTAGGAAGAAATAATGCCATGTACGCAGTGTATATCTGATCTACATGTAATAGAAAAAAAATGTGAATTTCATAATGTGTCAAGTTTCTAGATCATCATTTCAAATGTACAAAATATCCCTAAAAACATCACAAAAAGATAAATTCTCTCAAAATTTAGATTGGTACTTGATCATGTACAGTGTTGCAGTAGTAAACTTTCCAGACACTTACGAAACGTAAGCTGTAGTATATGATGTACAAGGAAGTGTCTGCCACCTGCAGTGTCAATATTGAGTTATCTCCTATTGATATCTACATGTATATACCGTATATTGAACAAAGTCTGCAGTAGTGTGGCTTCTCAAGAATGGTTAGCTTATATAATACTCTAATAAGGTTCTTAAAAGCTAGTAGTAAAATGCAGTCGGGAAATTCTGCATAAAAATGTAGGGACAGTAGTAGCCAGTCTAATGTATAAGTATTATATATTAAAAAGGGGTAACAGTTTAGAGCATCTTGCATATGTCAACATTATTTAATTAAATAAGAAATATTAATGTTTTGACACAACCAATTTATTCTCTTTAGACATAAACCTGTGTGACTCACATCTAAAATGTGTAAGATAGAAAACCATGTATAATACACTGTATATAATAGATTCTGTCTAAACCAAACTCTTTATTTTCTGGATCTTTTCTAAACCAGACAAATAATCGTGTCCCATAGCTGTCAAACCTCCCTCATTAGGAAGGAGACTCATTTATTTTGACCAAAATTTACCAATCTTCCTCGAAACTCCCTCATTCAAGTCCGCAAACTCACACAAACTAACAGCTACATTCTGTGGTCAAGTGCCCTCCTATTTACTGCAGAGTGTAAGTAATGATCATAACAGGTGTGTCGGAATCAAATGAATGCTTTTTGGAGTTATTTTGATACATGAAAAGGGAAAGATAAATTGAGAAAAGCAGTTTCAGTCCCATTTCACGCACTACCCTCCTCATTGGAAATGTGGGATGGGGGAGATCTCCATCATTGAAGGTTTTGTCCTGGCAAAGTCATTCTTGCTTTACTTCATAATAGTAATATAACTTGGCTAATTGTGTTCCCAGTCATCTCCGGTTTAGACAGAGTCCGCAGTTCGTGTATGTATATTTCTATATAATTATTAAATATGCACAAGTAAAGTCCATAAAGAGCAGACCCAGGTGTTCAGCTTAGATGTATTTTACCACATCAGATACATAGATATGTACAAAGTTATTTGTTAATATTGTACAAGGTGTGTCACCCATATGTTGGAGGAATCAATCACTGAAAGGGTCATCAAGAACCAGGAAGTCGGTTAATTAGTAACCAAAAAAACAAACCCGCTGATAACTATCAGATTGTCCTGGCTCCATCACATAAACAGTAATGAATGGCACATTGTGTAGACAGATTTTAAGTTAAAGGCAAAAACTGTGGCAAGAAGAATTAACAAACGTAAAGATATCCATTGGTATGGGGGGAACAGCGAACATGTTTTAAAATGAAGTTGGCAGTGCTGTTTAGAGAACTGTCTGAGGGGTGATTCATCGGTCCAACACAACTGTATATATTTCTTATCCTCTCTCTTATCACTTGTTTTATGGATTTTCATTTCTGGTGTTAAAGTTTACAATCCACATGTTCTAAGTATCAAGAGGAAAATATAAAACATACCCTGGTATCAGAATTAAAACATACCCAGATATCAGAATTAAAACCTACCCTGGTATCAGAATTAAAACCTACCCTGGTATCAGAATTAAAACATACCCTGGTTTCAGAATTAAAACCTACCTTGGTATCAGATATAAACATACCCTGGTATCAGAATTAAAACCTACCCTGGTATCAGAATTAAAACCTACCCTGGTATCAGAATTAAAACATACCCTGGTATCAGAATTAAAACATACCCTGGTATCAGAATTAAAACATACCCTGGTATCAGAATTAAAACATACCCTGGTATCAGAATTAAAACATACCCTGGTATCAGAATTAAAACATACCCTGGTATCAGAATTAAAACATACCCTGGTATCAGAATTAAAACATACCCTGGTATCAGAATTAAAACATACCCTGGTATCAGAATTAAAACATACCCTGGTATCAGAATTAAAACATACCCTGGTATCAGAATTAAAACATACCCTGGTATCAGAATTAAAACATACCCTGGTATCAGAATTAAAACATACCCTGGTATCAGAATTAAAACATACCCTGGTATCAGAATTAAAACATACCCTGGTATCAGAATTAAAACATACCCTGGTATCAGAATTAAAACATACCCTGGTATCAGAATTAAAACATACCCTGGTATCAGAATTAAAACATACCCTGGTATCAGAATTAAAACATACCCTGGTATCAGAATTAAAACATACCCTGGTATCAGAATTAAAACATACCCTGGTATCAGAATTAAAACATACCCTGGTATCAGAATTAAAACATACCCTGGTATCAGAATTAAAACATACCCTGGTATCAGAATTAAAACATACCCTGGTATCAGAATTAAAACATACCCTGGTATCAGAATTAAAACATACCCTGGTATCAGAATTAAAACATACCCTGGTATCAGAATTAAAACATACCCTGGTATCAGAATTAAAACATACCCTGGTATCAGAATTAAAACATACCCTGGTATCAGAATTAAAACATACCCTGGTATCAGAATTAAAACATACCCTGGTATCAGAATTAAAACATACCCTGGTATCAGAATTAAAACATACCCTGGTATCAGAATTAAAACCTACCCTGGTATCAGAATTAAAACATACCCTGGTATCAGAATTAAAACCTACCCTGGTATCAGAATTAAAACATACCCTGGTATCAGAATTAAAACATACCCTGGTATCAGAATTAAAACATACCCTGGTATCAGAATTAAAACATACCCTGGTATCAGAATTAAAACATACCCTGGTATCAGAATTAAAACATACCCTGGTATCAGAATTAAAACATACCCTGGTATCAGAATTAAAACATACCCTGGTATCAGAATTAAAACATACCCTGGTATCAGAATTAAAACATACCCTGGTATCAGAATTAAAACATACCCTGGTATCAGAATTAAAACATATCCTGGTATCAGAATTAAAACATACCCTGGTATCAGATATAAAACATACCCTGGTATCAAAATTAAAACCTACCCTGGTATCAGAATTAAAACATACCCTGGTATCAGAATTAAAACCTACCCTGGTATCAGAATTAAAACATACCCTGGTATCAGATATAAAACATACCCTGGTATCAGAATTAAAACATACCCTGGTATCAGAAATAAAACATACCCTGGTATCAGAATTAAAACATACCCTGGTATCAGAAATTAGGCAAGGCAATGGGTTTTATATTAGCTAGCTCAGAACTGTAAAAAAAAAAAAAAAAAAAAACTTATTTTCACTGCAATCATGATTTAACCTAATAAAATGTTTTATTATAATAATTTTAACATGCAGCAATAAAAGTGCGCCGTTGGAATTCTCTCGTAAACAAACCTCATGAGCAGACATTATATATAAGTATGGTCGTCAAAACAAACGAGTGGGAACCGAAAAAAAGGAGTCCTGGAAGAAAATTAAATATAGTAGTGTAGTATTAAATGCTTCCTTCTGTAGAAGAGAAATTTTATCAATATAGTCGGAAAAAGAAACCAATACTGTCAAAAAACCGAACAAATCCAGGTACAAAACTAACATGTTGGTGGAGAATAACCAACCAATCCAGGAACAGAAGTAATGAATATTATACCAAAAATAATTTACCAAAGCTGGTTTTAAACTAGTGTAATATGTACATCACAAGTTTATAAAGTAGAAGTTTATAGGGCCTAGTAAAACTATGTGTCCATGAGAGCTAATAAAATGACTGTATACCGGTACATTTCTACCAAGAACATTTTTAAAGCACAATTAGAACAGTATACATTTTTTATAAAAAAAACAGGAATTCGTGTGAGGTATTAAAATTTTTGTTGATATAAAATTTGAATTTGTGATTCATAGGAAGAGGTGAGTCATGGTAGCTAAAACCACACAACGGATCAAGAGGAGTGTGTTGGGTCCTGATTTATTTACATGTCAAACTGCAATCTTTTACAAGATCTGACTTCAATCCTAATGTAGGGCACTCACTGTGGCAAGAAGAATTAATTTTGTATAAAACAGTCTCCTTGTGTAAAATGTATTTCACAACATTTCCTGTTAACATATGTATGATTGTATATATAACAAGTCTTTCTTATAAAAGTTGTAGCACATTCGGAGGGGAGATACTTTTCAAGTCTTTCTTATAAAAGGTGTAGCACATTGGGAGGGGAGGTACTTTTCAAGTCTTTCTTATAAAAGGTGTAGCACATTGGGAGGGGAGGTACTTTTCAAGTCTTTCTTATAAAAGTTGTAGCACATAGGGAGGGGAGGTACTTTTCAAGTCTTTCTTATAAAAGGTATACCACATAGGGAGGGGAGGTACTTTTCAAGTCTTTCTTATAAAAGGTGTAGCACATTGGGAGGGGAGGTACTTTTCAAATCTTTCTTATAAAAGGTGTAGCACATTGGGAGGGGAGGTACTTTCAGTCTTTCTTTTTCTTATAAAAGGTGTAGCACATTGGGAGGGGAGGTACTTTTCATTATGCGTACAACTCTGTCATTATGTTTTTTTTTGGGGGGGGTTTTGAAGAAACAAAATGAATACAGCATTATAACTGATATGCAAAACCAATAATTTAAATGTTATCATTTCATAGGCAGCAAATTTAGGGCAATACTCCTTATTTAAAGTCTTTTGAAGTGTGGAAGGCACTGGCTTCCTATTTGACTTTAGTCAGACTTCATTTGATCACTAGGATACATTTTAGATACAAGTCAATTTTTAAGTGACTTTAATTATTACGAGTTCTTTGTTATGTGATCAGGGCTAGGTGAATAATGACAAAACTTTGACAGATATAACCAAGGTATCATGAAGTTACAGTATCATGTACTTCACTATTTTATATATCATTATATACTGTAATATCAGTTTTATATCAAGGACGTTCTGTCACCGTTATCAACACCTCAGGCCACCAGCTAAACAAAATTTAAATCAGGTGTCAGAGTGATAAGTAATATTTTATCAGTTTCTGTTGTAAAAGTAACCTTTAGCTTCGGTCACCTGTCACAGTGTTTATGTGTTTCATGAACTATTGAACTGAAAGGTCATTAAATAAGTTTGTGTCCTGTCTAATTTAGCTTAAGGTATATGTATATGCCCAGGCCTATAAGTAAACCCACATCTACCCAGATTGCTATTTTTGTTAGCATGCTTAATTTAATCAGTGGTATTACACATAACAACAAGGACAACAAAACAATCATTCTAAGGTGATATAGAAAATCTATGGCAACACATATTATTATCGATAAAATATATCAAAGCAAGTTTCTTGGAGATAAAAATGTCATTTGAAAGATATTTAGGATGTTCATGCTAATATAGCATACACTGATTAACTTATAATAGTACACAATAAATAGCATTGTCAAACAATTGTAATCTCAGGGTTTTAGTATGACATGATGTTTCATTGCAGCAAGTTATGTTCTTCACATGAAAATAATAAAAGTAATAAACTCCATTTATTAAGGATAAAACGCATGTTTATTCAAAGGAAAAGCTTTTACGCTGACCTCTTCTCGGTAAAATACACCCATTTTACACATTCACACAACATATATATATAAAGTGATATCCCAGGTATCTTTTAATTAGTTCAGAAGGTTACAGAATTAAGGCATGAATTTTCATGCAAACCTATTTTGTCCATCCTGTCTAATAAACATTTACATACATTCTTATAAAATAAATAGTAAACAATAAACATATCATGATGCTAATATAGCATAATCTAAAACAGAGTGATTTAATTAGGATAAGAAATCTACTTAAAAAGTACCAGATTCAGGTTACAACAGAAAACAATGACATCCTAAGACGGGTCCAATAGGCAGCGATGACTTAAATACTTTTGTGTTTAAAGTAAGAAAACAGTCCTGAATGTTTCCTCTGAGTTTAGTGGCAAGATTTAACAGTGTGAAATAGAAAACAATTCTGAGTAAATATAATTAGTCTGTGTTAAATCATAATATTATCATGTCAAGAACTAGATGCGTCATGATATTTGCACCAATATAAATACATATTTTGACTTGATTCATTTCAGATACAGTTAGGAGATTACACAGAACCACCAGATCGGAAAACAAGCGCTGTTGGAGGGATCCGACGTCCAAAACCGGAGGAATATTCTGATCCATATGATACCGACAAACTACTGCAGGGTAAGTGCTTTCTGTACATATTAGTATGCATACAAATGTACATAAGAAACCTGACTTCATCGACACCAGACTTTTTAAGTCCTCATAGAGATATACATATACTGCGAAACCTGGCTTTACTGACACCCGACTTTTAAAGGTTGTATAAAATAAACTGCAAAACCTGGCTTTACTGACACCTGACTATAGATCTGTAAAAAATATACAGCAAAACCTGGCTTTACTGACACCTGACTATAGGTCTGTGTAAAAGATACTGTGAAACCTAACTATTTTTCACTAGAGAAGTTCAAATGAAGACCTCCATTTCAGGTTGCAGGTAGATTTAAATTTCAACTGCTAATATCATTTTATAAAAGTGTTTAAGAATTTAACTGGTTAAAGATTAGCTTAGAACTGAAAAGTGTCTATTCAGTAATTAAGCTTTTTAGCCCAATTAACAGTTTGTATGAAAGAAAAAACATGGGCAGCTAAATATAACTATTCTTCCTTTGTGCTTGTCTGAATTTATATTACATGTAGTAAATACGACCTTACACCTGGCACCTGCTGTATAACAAATACAGAATCCTCCTCAACCCCCTAACCCCCTCTCTTAACGATCCTCATAGTGTGTCGAGCATATAACTAATACAGAATCCTCCTCAGCCCCTAACCCCCACTCTTAACGATCCACACAGTGTGTAGAGCATCACTTTACTAGTATTAATTAGCGATTAGACTTGGAGTGTTACGCTAATGAGGTATTGTGTACAGGCAGTTTTTGTTTTACAAAGAAACACAGGGATGAAGTGGTACACACATTATCTGGAGTACCCCGTCTGGAGTACATGTTACTTGTTATTTATGTATAGGCAGGCAAATCCAATTACAACTCGTACAATTTCCTTCAGACTTCATCCGCAGCACTACCAGATCCTTATAAGCATGCTAATCTGTGTAAGAAAGAATCTGTCCTGCTTTGTCTGGTCGACGAATCTTACTGTCATCAAAATTGGAAATAAACATATTCAAGCATATAGTGCACTTGCCCTAAATTATAAGTGCACTTCAAAAATAGTTTATAGAAAAGCAGAATTCATGCATATTTATATACTGAGGTGGCCTGTACTTCCTCAATCAGTTCTGTTTGGTCGAAATACATGTAATTACAGACAATAACTTAACTTCCCTACAGGACAAATTAAGTCAATCTGGATATTAGATATTTGCCTGCATAATGGTAGCCTCCTACGGCTATTGATTTCAAAGATGAGCAGACTTTATGCATATTTGATGATAGTTACGCCACTTCCTCTGTTGTTTGTCATTTTTCGAGACCAAACATTTTCTTTTGATGTACCTGTTTCAGCTAAATTTGGTGTACGATTATAAACGTCAGTTTCCAGGCCATTTTCGTTTTAGCTCTAAGCTGAGTAGCACTTTTGGGTGTATAAATATATATAATGAGATTGCATATATTCCTCAGTTCTAATAAGTAGATATTTCTGCACATAAGGAGATGTTGTTACATTCATGACCACCACCATCAGTCACAGTGGGGGACATTAATTCTACAAAATATTGTTTGTTATTTCTTCATTGAAAATGAAAGCATAAACATTATATTTTCACAATGAAGATTGATTAATTTGCTGTGATACTGTAAGTTACAATTTGATTACTGTCCCTTTTTTCATGTAGAAAACTTCAAATTAATGTTCTAATTAATTGGTGAGTAATTAATTGGTGACAATGTATACGGTAGGTGATTAGTTTTTACACAGTGTTTATTAATGAATCATCGGCTATATTGTACTTTGTACAGGATGATTTAACCTTTACCAACCCACCTATCCTTGATCACCAGGGTTTGTTGTAAACATCAATATATAGTACAAGGCATGAGGTACATACGAGACCTCTGATGCGAGGGTGTAGTATACTTGGATCGTGAGGTTAAGAGGTTTGAAGTGTTTTAGGAGATCACATGTCTACTATAAGTTCCGCAGCTCTTTAATTCGTGACAAATTCAATAATCTTTGTTATATCAAACTTCATTGTTTGTCATTCTTTTTTGTCCTCGTATTGTTTATACGGGTTGATATATCAACCTGAATAATGAAGCTTCCTACTTATTGACCGGCTGCCATCTTGGTCTCACATGAGGAAGGGCAGCTGAGAGGGAGGGTTAGTCTGGATATCCTTTTGTTGTGTAACTTATTGACGTAAACATATTTATATCAGGATGTGACAGTGCATTGGAGGATGTAAACTTACACGTTTGTAAGTTAAGTCTTTCCGAGCGTAATTTGCGACCCTGATACAGTCACAGCTAACATTTTTCCTGGTGTGACTGACAGTAACATTATGTTACCTGCCTAGAACAACACCAGTCCTCTGTAGGATCCTTTTCACAGGGATAATTCTGGGAGGGGATTTTGAACCATCAACCTAATTTTAATACAAATGGCCTCTCATGCAAATTTGTTTTTGGATCAGTTTGGTACATGTAGTTAAAAATCATTTTGGAAATATATATGACTGAAAAAAATAGTTTGAAATTAACACTTCTATTTAGATAATTAACACTTCTATTTAGATTTATCTGAGCATCATCATGAGCTTTCCTGAATGAGAGTACATACTTGTACAGCTGGGTAGACTCTAGAACAATTATTTAAATGTGCTTCTAGCTTGTTCATAGTATAAACCAGTTGCTCCTCAGTGCTGCTATATAATAAGGACACATATATACATCTACGGATAGGTTTTAGAGAGCCAGAAATTGTGGACACTTTGAGATCATTGGCTTCAGATCACCTTCAGATAAATCATGTGCTAAGGGCAATAACTCTCACTGGCTGTCCAGCATTTCCTTTCGTTGATTCTCGATTGAAGTGCAACTAGGTTAAGCTTCAAGAAACATTTATTAAAGGTACCTCTAAAGTAATCTTAATTAATTATTAGCTCACCTGGTCCGAAGGACCAAGGTGAGCTTATGCCATACCGTTTTGTCCGTCATCCTTCCGTACGTCGTATGTCAACAATTTCTTTAAACAACTTCTTCTTAACAACTGATTAGAATTCAACTAAATTTGACTGGAAGCATCCTTAGGTGGTGGGGATTCAAAATTGTACAAATGGTGGGGCTGACCCCCCAGGGGGCTGAGGGGCGGGGCCAAAAGGGATCAATTTGGCTATATTGCTTTAAGCGACTTCTTCTCTGGAACTAAGAAGTGGATATCAACCATATTTGACTGGAAACAACCCTAGGTGGTGGAGATTCAAAATTGTACAAATGGTAGGGCTGGCTGACCCCCCAGGGGGGCTGAGGGGCGGGGCCAAAAGGGGGCAATTTGGCTATATTGCTACAAACGACTTCTTCTGTAGAACTACATGTATGCACTGGTTATCAATCATATTTGATCAAAAGCATTTATGGGAAGCAGGGATTCAAAATTGTACAAATGGTGTGGCTGACCCCCCAGGGGGCTGAGGGGCGGGGCCAAAAAGGGTTATTTGGCTATACTGCTTTAAGTGACTTCTTCTCTGGAAATAAGCGATGGATATCAACCGTATTTGACAGGAAACATCCCTAGGTGGTGGTGATTCATAATTGTACAAATGGTGGGGCAAACCCCCCGGCTAAGGGGTGGGGCCCAAAAAAGTTTATTACTTAGAAATGGTTGAGATCCCTACCGTATAACCATATATACAATTGCTGAGTATAAAGAGAAGAATGCACATTTGCTTCCAGAATGGCCCAAGGGGTTGGCCCCACCCTTGGAGACATAGTCCCTGGGTCATAACTTTGAAATGGTTGAGATCCCCACCCCAAAACTATATATACAAATGATGGACATAAAGAGACGAATGTAGTCATGATATTAGAATAGACCCTGGGGTCTGACCAAACCCCTAGGGACCTAGTTTCTTAGTTACAGCTTGGAAACAGTTGAGATCCCCTTCCTATAACCATATATACAATTGCTGAGTATAAAGAGATGAATGTACATATGCTTCCAGGATGGCCTTGGGGTCTGCCCCACCCTTGGAGACTTAACCCCTGGGTCATAGCTTTGAAATGGTTAAGATCTCAACCCCAAAACTATATATACAACTGTTAGGCATAAAGAGAGGAATGCAGTCATGATATTAGAATTGATCCTGGGGTCTGGCCACAACCCTAGGGACCAATTTTCTGAGTCACAGCTTGGAATCAGTTGAGATCCCCACCCCATGACCATACATTAAAATGCTGGGCATGAAAAATCTAATACAGATATATGCTACAAGGATTGGCCTTGCATGGGGTCTAGCATATTCCCTTGGATCTCATTTGGAGAATATTTTGCCATGATTGATGAGATATCCAGGTGAGTGATACAGGCCGTCTGGGCCTCTTGTTCTACAACATGTTCAGTGTAAGTTTATTGACACACAGATCCCTGTACCACATCCAAACTGTAACTACAAATGGGAAACTGTGGACAAAAGGTTTAATATAAAATTTGTAAAAATCTACCGATACATTCCTTGCAAAAGTTTTATGACAAAAAATAATAAAAAGGAAATAAACAAAAAAATTAATCAACAACAGTTTTTCTATGAGTAAACCTGTAGACTTACACAAGTTCCAGTACATCTAGTGCCTTAACTGGAAGACTAACACAAGCTCCAGGTATTTAACCAAACAGATTAAATTGAAATAAAGGATTGAATATTGATTTGATCACTCTCATAATACATTGGGTAATGAGTTGAGTTTTGCGACAAGTTAATCATGACTGCTTCACAGTTCATAATGTATATATACATGTTTTTGTATTTGTCTTAAGACTAAATCAATTCATCACCCTGAGATTAACAGAGGCATGTTCAGTCTAATATATTGTAGAAATCTTTATGTGTAAGGTCCATGTCAATATATGTCTATGAACACAAGATACACAATTTTAATGTAGCTGACAACATTTTTCAAGGAATTGAGATTTTTTTCTACATTGTTGTAAAATTTATCAAAAAAAAACCAAAAACTGTGCAATAGTTGTGGATATTTCATTTTGTTGCTGTGATGATCTAGACTACTTCCTACATTTTCATCATTGATTTTCACGCCATTATGAATCAGAAAACCACAGTTGTAAGGTGATAGCACTATATACTCGGACAATGCTGCAGAATATGATGATTGTTAGTCATAGCCGTCAATAAACATCATACATACAGGCCAAGGCATGCAGTTAGCTGGGAGGTTGTTAGTTACAGGGGCCAAAAGTAAGGGGTATTAAAGGTAACATGGGATTTTAATATGAAGTGTACTTAGGATTTTGTATCTTCATCTTGGCCATGCAGATAAAAATATGAGTAATGTGTACAAGTAAAAGGGGAGATAACTCCTACTTTAACAAACATAATTGTTGGTTTAGAAAGAATGTTTAGTTTTCTGTTCAAAAATGTTCTTATTAATTCCTGTGCAATGGTTAATAATAATATGCTATCAATACATGCACAAATGCCATGGAGGATGGAAACATAGTCAGGCTTACAGTCTGTTGGATACACAATGATAATTATTTGAAGATCAATGCTTCAGTTATGATGTAAACTTTGTATACATTTATTGTAAATGTTTGTCAGTTTAGAGTGTTGCCAATCCAAAACAACCCCATATGATCTTAGGCTATTTGATAAATTTTACATTAGATTGGGCAACTAATGATATTATATGATATATTATATGACATGATATTAAGAGGACTTCTTGTCAAATTACATCATGTATAAAGCAAAATTACTGTATAATGATATAATATAGAGGGAAATTGTGATACCGATCATTTGGAATACCTGGATGTCCACGTGGTAGTGTAATGTAGGCTTTGTATTGAACAGGTCCTGAGTTTGACCCTTGCAGTGTTTCTCCTTTTTTTGTATTCAAGTTTTGAACAACTATAAATCAGCCAAATGTGTCCCATTATATAATTTTTATGGAAAACTTCTTTGAAAAGGACGTAAACAAGTAATTCACAACAGTGATAATGGAAATGATATTGTTTGTGGTACCTCTTACCCAAATGAATACAATGTAATCTAGGATCAATTCGTTTCAACCAGTTTTACTGCCAGAGAAGTAGAATAAACGTTAGAAAGTATAGTATTTTAAACAGGATTCAATGTTATTTTAACTATGTTGATTTTGCACCAGACTGTGATATGTTTCGTTCCTCTCTCGTCGAGTTCAAAGTACGGTTAAAGAATATTTGCTATCACTAATTCCTTTTGTTTTACATCCTTTAGTCTGTGTTACAAGCATAACTGACTGTGATATTTTATACTTGTGTTGTATTGTTGTTATCCATTCTGTTAGTGGACCCTTGGGTCTGTTGAATTGGAAATAAATAAATGAATAATATTATGAATTGAAATGTGACACTTAGCAGTGTGATATTGAGTGACTGTCACAGTAACAACTACTGATTGGGAATATCAACTTTGTTGTATGATTGATTCATATATAATGATAAAAGGTGGAAATATTGTATTCTCAATTTACTAAAACTCCTCTGAATGGAATGATATCAGATACAAAATAATGCTTATTTCAGCATGAAACATACATCTAGGTCACCACTATAAAATAGGACTTTCCACCAATGGCCTGCATTAGCTGTAACAAACACACATGTATTGTTAAGTAAGCTAGGAATTTATGGATGACAAGTTCAAACTCTCTGTAGCCTTAATATAGCCTGTATCAGTAGCCTGTTTGTGTGGCTGGGATCAGTGACGTGTGTGGTCGGCCAGAGATATAAATACCCAATTTGAAGCCAGATGGAATAGTTATTATCACTTTATATAATTCTTTAATGCCTTTTTTCAAATTTAATAGATATCATTGAAATTTTAAAAAAAATGTTTGAAAATACATGGAGTCTAAGTGCATTACGAGTCTGGAGATAGTGACGTAAGTAAGATTGTATTAGGAAACTTTCATGCGTGAACTTTGAATGATTGTGTAGTTACATGGTACATTACTGACGGTGGTTTAACCAGCCAATTGACACACAGTGTCTTTTGTTAGGACGTACACAGAAGCACATACTTCAGTTAATTATCCTTATCTGAATTTTGATTGGACAACTTAGATTTTCACTTATCTGTAATGAAACATGAAGCCCGTCTGTGAAGCTCTAAGGAATGTTTTTGGCTCACATATCATAAAACCCTGGCAACATGTTAGAGCTATCTTATCACAGAACAAGGGCTGGTACATTGGCTAACACAGAACAGTTGACTTGGTGAGAGGTAGGGTAAAGTTGTAGATTGTAACATTCATTAACATCTCAATTGGGTGTGTTGTATTTTTCTATGTTTCAAAAGTAGACATTTCCAATGTTTATCTTAGGGTTAAGAAAATGAAGTTTTGTAAAACTGGTTTCAGGAAATGTATTATATTGTTATCTTATTGGAAACTTGCAATCTTTATTGTACCATCATCAATTTGAATCAAAATTTACTGTTGCAATCTATCAATAGTTTGTAAATTTGAAGTGATATAATGTATAAAACTGGTCTAGTCTAATTAAGCAGTTCAAATTTTATTCCTGGATTCTTCATTTATAAACTAAGTCTTCATAGGTTATTTTAAGGTCAAAGGTCAAAGGTCAAGGTCACATATAACTGTTCAGTAGAATTTTACATCAATGTGCACACTGATAAATAATAATATAGACAACTTAAGCATTATGGTAATGGTCAGTGAGATGAACCTTTTGTAATACTGATGTACACAACCCATATTATTAATTTGAAGCATATGCATGATTCCTATGTATATTTTAAGCATCATTCTATCATGAAATCCCAGCATGCTTAAGCTTCCAACATGGTTTCAGCATGAGCTTAATTATTTTACAAGGGTTTAACAGTTTTCTATAGTGTATTGCAGTTGCTATGGTATCCCATCATGTTTCGATCATGCAAATTATTATACTCAGACGATATGTGTACTGGTAAAATATGCTGCAATGCAGTATAAACTCCCAGCATGAACTCACAGAATAGATAAAGATATCCTGTTAAGTGTAAAACCATGCTGGGATTATGCTGCAAAACTTGTAATGCTGCATTGCAGCATGCAGGCAGTCTTGAGTATGGAAAAATAGTATGGTGATAAATATGCTGGAATCATGCTGGTAATTAAGTCCCATGCTACACTGTGATTCCAGGCATAACTCCTGCAGAGCTTGCCTGTACCTGATGCTTCGAAAATCAAATAATTTTATCAAATTCTTCGAATTTTGATAATTTAATATATATCTTTATGTACATTTATTTGTACATGAAGATTTACTTAAAAAAAAAGACAACTCATTACTTTCAAAGGGTAACAGATCATATGTACATAAGATATTGCTTACATCAGGAAGGATAAATATGATTTTATGTACATAATGATAATTGTGTATGAATTTGATATTTACTCTATATTTAATAATTAAACTACAAAATGCAAGAGTTATGTCCCCTGGCTCATAAAACTTTAGTTCTATAGATAATGACATACTACTAATACAGTACAAGACTGGAGCCTGGAGTGATTTGTTTTGTATTTAATACTTTTAATTGTTTTGTCAGTTTTGCCAAAATGAGTAAATAAATAATAATAGGCAAAATCTGGATTTTGAAAGGGATGAGTTGAAATTGGTAGAAATTGATTTGGACTTCCTCTATCTTAAACCTGAAAGATTCCACCCCTCCACAGCACTAGTGACAATACTCCACCATATGTATCTCTTAAGCTTGTTGTGAATTGCTTTTGCAGTGGCGGATCCAGAGACCTGTCTAGGGGGGTTTCCAAATTTCCTGGGGGGGGGTTCCAGGTGGGGCAAAATTGAGGAAAATGGTGAAAATACATGATTTTTAAAGAAACTTCTCAGGCTGGGGGGGTTTCCTGAAGCCCAAAAAAAACCTCTGGATCCGCCACTGTTTTGCCAATCTCTTTCCCTAATTCCCTCCATAAAATAAGTTCATGTTCAAACGTCATGACACATCTTTAAGTGAAGTTAGTCATTGTGTTTACTGGCAGAAAAGAAATGTTTCTGTGCTTTAATTGTTATCTAAAATGAAGGTGTATAATTCCGTGTTCCTATATAGCTTCTTTTTGAAATCTTGGATTCTGAAAGGAAGTGTGGGTTTTGGTATTGACTTTGCAAATCTTGGTTGTCCGTGTCTTAATTTAAATAGTTAAAGATTGTGGTGTGTACTTGTGTGTATTTCCAGCCTTGTGGTCGGTCTTGGAGAAGAACTCCAGATATCAGATCGTCTAATGCTGCGTTTATTGATTGATTGATTGTATACTCTATCGGATGGCTTACTCCCGGTTGGTTCTCGGGTTACGTTATTTGAGACCTATTGGAGTTCTGTTGGAGTTTCGTTGTGGTAACATTAATGGTTCGATCCAGGCTTTCTGTGTTTTCATGTGCTTAGTCATCAATGGTCTGTTGTGAATACAACTTCATAGATGTCAGGAAGAGCGTCTAGAATGGTCAGATCAATACCAGATGTACTATATATACCGCAACTGGAAATGGCAAGAAAGCGTTGATGGTGTGTTACCAAATAACACATATGATGCTCACAGCGGCAACATGTATAAAACAAAGTGTTACACTATTGATATGCAGAGGCGTGCTGGGACTGTTTACGGCCTGATTTCTATGTGAAAGCCTCAGCATGGCCTGACAGATCCAAGCCATCTTGTAAGATGTAAACTCTACAAAACCCTATGGAAGGTTTCACGCAAGAACATATACTGAGGAACTTTTTAAACATACCTAGAGTAGACTGAAATTTCCATTATCCTGGTTTGTATATTACATATGAATGATTTTTTTCACAACTTTGTATATTTTCATTTTTAAACTTAATTCTTCATAAATATACAAACATATGCATTACAATTTATTTAATTTACCAGGTAGGCTGATTAATAATGCTGATTTGAAAATACACTATGATGATATTTTTTGTAATTATCAATATGTTTATTAAATTGGCGATATTTTATTTATAATTTCAATTATAGCCTGCATTGTCGGTCATTATATTTTTTCTTGGGTCGATAAATCCAGGTATCGACGGAAATTGAAGGCTACAATTGTTTTATTATTTTCAAAACAGTGATGTAAGCAATCTGGGAAAAAAACACTGCAAAAAATCTTTGGAAGCAGGACTGTGCGTTAAATTGTTTGGAGACACGTCATAATTCTATTTAAGAAACACCCAGTCCTTTCAACAAAACTCACTTGCTCGAAGTCAATATCGGTTTTTATTGGTGGACACGTGATGTACTCCTGGCCAATCACTTGTTGGGAATAATATGAAAAAATAATAACAGTTATTAGTAATTCCAACTCATTTCAGTTATAATGTTTACAACACAAAGACACAGAGTTATAATGTGCATGTTTACAACACAAAGACACAGAGTTATAACCTTTTGTTTTCTGTAAAGTGATGATGACATAATCATAAAATGGACACTTTGATGGCATGTTTTGTACAAATGGTACCTGATCACTCTTAAAGGAATGGTTTGATTTTCAGGAAACTTGCTACACTATGCTAAACTATGGTATTTTAAAATTACCTGCTAAGGTCAGTTTTAAACCAAATGTAATAATTAAGATGTCTCCAGCATCAATCTTTAAGTAAAAACTCATGCGCTTTCCATGCGATGCCCTTGAGGAATTATCTTATGAAATGTTTTACAAATACCTATAATATTTAAATTACCTGCTTAAGTTCCAAATCTGAAAATCAGCTCTTATAATATACATATATGTCTGAATTAATAAGACTATTTGGCTCGAAAAATGAAACAAGAATTTCTGGGAATATTTATGATAACACTTATGGCAATTATTTGAATATTGGTGATTAATAGGATCAATAAATTTGATGTATAGAATTAAATACGTCAGTGCTTGTGAGAGATGTGCATGCGTGTATGCTGACATTAACTGCAGGCTGTGTATATGATACCTCACACCTGCAGCATGCTATTAATGCTGCCTGTGTTCTCTGACATCCCTCTTACTGTTAAAGCCATATTTCGTAATTTCCCTTTAAATGATAAGAAATCTTTAATGTGCTTCTGGTATATTGAGGATGATTTTGATGCCAATGTTTAAAATTCCAATTACCATTTATAATTATAAGTTTTGATCAAATATATCTTCTAAATCTCATTAGATGTTAATTTACAATAGTAACTTGTTGTATAAGTTAGGCTACTTGGAGAAAGTAAACATGATAAGCCTGCTCGATTAAGGTAAATTAACTACCTATTTAAAATAAAATATTCTAATCCTATCAGGCAAAGCACCTGTTGTAAGCTCAGATCAGCCTTATGGGTGGGTGTCTATTGGCTATACTTTTCTGTTTGCATATCAATTAAGACAATTAGAAGTGTTGTTTACATTACTGTGAGCCTCCCATCAATAATTCACACAATACAGATTATTTCATAAGTATTGCACAAGGTTTATCTGTTATAATTGGGATGATGTTGATGAATTCCTTTCAATGAAATTGAAATAATTGTAGAAATATAGCTTATAGAAAAACTAGCTTATTGAAATAAAGCTTATAGAAATATAGCTTATAGAAAAAATAGCTTATAGAAATATAGCTTATAGAAATATAATAGAATTATAATAGAAATATAGCTTATAGAAATATAGCAACAAACTGTTCTGTAGCAAGATAATTGGGATCAAATTAGATACTGGTTTAGCTCACATTTAAGTGGTATGAAAATATAATGTTATAGAATGGAATTGTGAGTCGAGTCTCCTGGACCGAGGAATATTTAACATGTATTGCTAGCAGCAGTAATGATTTTATCACACTACAAAAGAGATATACATGTATATATTTACATTTGCATGGCATTGTCATTATATAGCCTCTTAGAGAGCTGCGTTGTTGATGGGACTTTAATTACCATGCATCACGAGACACAATTCTTAGCGTATTAATACAACACTGACCAGAACTACAATATCCAATATATTTAAACATGATGGCTGCTGAAATATCGCTGAGCATTGTGAGATTTGACAATGTCATTGTAAATTTATGTGCAAAATAAAAAATAAAATAAAAAAACACTTTTATTACCACGAAAACAAGACCAAGGTCTGCAATATCGTACAAAATGCACATCGGTTGAAATCGCCAATGCCGGCAATTGAAACAATTTTAACGCTCATGCAATTTATTAGAAATCTCGTCTGTTACACTGCATTGATCAACAGGGGTTCGCTACAAATGTCTGAAATACACATATTCCATAGACCTACTGACACATGTTACAGACCTACTGATATGAGTCACAGCACACATAAACATTTCAGGCATTTGTAACGAACGTGTGCTCCGTTGCAAGATCACTCACTTCAAACGCAATCAGTTTCACGCGTTTCGCATCCACGGTTCCTCAGATTCTGACGACATATCAAATAACGAGTCTGTTATAGAATCTACCGACTGTTGTCAGGTTCCCATACAATCAATAAATAAATTCATGCCTGGATTCTTCACAAAATGAGCAAAGAGAAAAGTTTGAATTAACTTCGAAAAATAACTCTCTCGTGGAGGGCAAGGTCGGTTTTACGGTGTTAGCTGTATTTGTCCATGCGCGAAATTTGTTCCGGGGAAAAATCGAAACAATTTCAAATCTAACTTTCAGCTCAGAGTTCTATTGATAAACTTAAATCACCCTAAAGACAAATCATATGCAATTGTATTGATACTGAATTGTGGAATAAAATTGAAGTGTTTGTTAAAATTTCAAAGTACTACTTTGTTTGCCAATCAGCACGCGACAATACACTGTTCAAACTATTGAACGAAATTGTGTGGACTGTCGATAAGGCGGGCATTTTTAATTTCAAATATAAATTATAAGTTAAAAAGGAACATAAGAGGTTTTGCAAGCAAACAAATCATAATGCGCTAGCGGGCATTATGTTGTTTGCTTGCAAAGCTGTGTCATTCAAATAGATCATGAATACCATACAAAAACAGTTCAATGCTTAATGAAAGGCAACACATGCAGCAAAAATCTCAACCAAGATTGATTGGCTAATCTTAAAGTTCAGAAATGATATACTGCACATTGTGGAAGTATTGTAAAATAAAACCTTGACTATTGATTCTTAATTAGTTTGTTACATATTAATGTGCAAATGCTGAAATAAAAGGTACATAGGGTCTTTTGTCTTTAAATCTGTAAAAAAAGAATCCAATTCAACATAACGAAGGATTGAAAGCTTGTTTGAAAACGTCCTACACATTCATACTACATGACATACCACCCAACGTCCTACACATTCATACCACATGACATACAACCCAACGTCCTACACATTCATACTACATATGACATACCACCCAATGGCTGTTTTCATCTAAGCTGAACTTCCCTGATGGCTTGGTCATCTGCCACACGTCCACAAATAGTGTTAATATACTCCTACTTACCTCTATTCACTAGCCAACCGATGCATTCTAAGAGATAGCGATCCTATTTCGTGTGCAAGAATGCAGTATTAGGTCATATATGTTTTTTGCTAATATATGTTCAGATGACAGCAAAGATATTGCATTTTGTGTTGGTATCAGCGCCATCTCTCGCGTCATGCTACAGTATCTGTGACACAATCTTAAGTTTTATGTCGTGCATACCAACATGAACTACTTAAAATTTCATAGGTGCTTATAAGGAAGAAGACGTACTCACCTTTGAACCTTCATTGGTTGTGTCTATATAAGATGAAATGTTTCAAGTCACGTTCCACTGAAGGGAGAATCACTTGGTGTGACATAAAATGTACATGACCCAGTATGTGTGCATAGCAGAGAGATTTACGGTAAATTCATGCTAATATTATGACTAATTGTGAAACACATTTTATAGTGTGTATATAGGCCTACACACCGCGTACAAATAGTTACAATATATAAAGGTCTTGTCCGGAGGCCCACTGTCCTTAGGGACCATCTGGGCTTACACAAGTACTTCATACAAGAGGTTTAAATTCCTCATTGTGTTTAAAACTGGGAGTGAATTCAGTACATAGGACTTAGCTCAGTAGGTGTCCTGGCCAGTTTGTGAGGAGAGTGGACTATCTACTTCATAAGAGAAGTACTATCACAACCATTGTTGTGTCCACACTTAGATCTTTTGACAATTTGTGCCTGAAACTGCCAGGATTCAAGCTTTTTTTCCGTTTGTAAGTATATATTTCAGATTTAAACCTACTAGTTAATGCAGGTGCAAGGCTGAACTGTTTGCTGTAAAGGTTAAATATTATAATGCTTCTGTAGAGAATTGTATGGCTGCTTGCAGTCCTACATATGTACATATGTCTGGTTCAAAGTTGTGATATAGATATATCTCCCATCTTATAGTAGATTGAAATATTTCTGACTGAATGATGATCCCCTTCAACGACTCACTGTAATGTTACCTTAGATATAGTTACTGTGAGAGATTAATGACACATGTAGTGTTACAGAAAGGAATTTGAGGATAATACCTTATTTACCTGTTTTCTTCTTACAATCTTAACAGCATTGTTAGTAAAAAAAAGGAAATTATATTCTCCTGATAAAAAAGAGCAGAATTTTCATGTAAATTTAAGCCAGTTTTATTTATAAATAACAGAAAAAAGAAAAAAAAATTGAAGATTATTAAAATCCAGAGAAATACGCTTTTGCTGTTCATTACATGTGTCTTTTAGTCATATCCACATTGGTGTAAATTGTAACTCTTTGAACGTGTTTTCATTTCGAAACAGTTGATACTCAAAGTTACCACCATAGCATAATGTCACTAGGGCTAAGACACAAATAATCTGTAAAAAATGTGGATTATTAATAGGTTGCCTTACAAGCGTCAGCTGTAGGTAATATTTCCATTTAGCTTAGCGGTAGAGTATCAGGCTGGAGAGCCAAGGGTCGGGGGTTCGAGCCCCAGCAATGGCACTATCTTTTTCACTATTCCTTGTCCTACTACAAATTGGTGCCGTTGACCCACCCCATTCAAGGTAGGAGAACCCTTGGTGGGAAGTCAAAGAACCTGGGTTGGTGTTTGAATAAAAGGGGGGAATAGTGTAAAAGATGTGGATTATTTAGGTTGCCTTACAAGCGTCAGCTGTAGGGAATTTCCCTTTAGCTTAGCTGTAGAGCATCGGGCTGGAAAGCCAAGGGTCGGGGGTTCGAGCCCCAGCGACGGCACGATCTTTATCACTTTGATATACTATTTGTAGCAGAACTGGACTGGGTCGGTCGCCTGTGACCAGGTAAGCATCCGTCTAGAGTTCGGAGAGTTCCAGGTATTCCAGTCCGGCCGTATTTCCTTTCTTGTTACACTGTCAAACCTCAAGCTGATGCCCATCACTTCATTAGTTTGTTTTTCCTGCCTGAGTGGCCGGACCAGGACACTGTTTTTCCTGCTTAAGTGGCTGGACCAGGACACTATATGTTAATGTGTTGTCTCTCGGTTTGTTGTTTTATGATCACTCTGTTACATGTACTACATATATATATATTTGTGTTATTTGAAGCAAAAAGCTTTTTAAAACATCACTTATCTGATCAAACTTAAAAGTTTCCTCATACACAATATGACGAAGTACCTAATCATTAGCTGGCAAGACTTGAATTTTGGCAGCCTGGAGCTTCCTGTTTTGATATGAATTCTTTTTAGTTTTGCTGTGTAATATATATATATATAATCCTAAAAGCCCGACTTTTCCCAGACAAAGTGATATGTTTCATGTGAGTACGGCATAGAGTGTTCGTCTTCAGTAGGACGTTCACTACTACTACATTGTAAATATAAGCAATCGTAGATCAAACTGCATGTCAATATTAGAATTTCATCCCTGTAATTCCAAACTGGTATTATGGAGAAATAAATCAGAAACAATATATTGAACACAATCTGTATTGATATTGTATGACAAGCAAGGTTACTAGTTATATTGATCACTTCATGTTATCATTTGGATAAAGGCCAATAAAATACTTCTAAACTGATGAAAGATGACACCAACCTCTTAGTCTAAAATCGGTTGTTGAGGAGATTGACCTCATTGAGTTACATACATGACGTCAGCTTTGTAAGGTTAAGCACGATGTTTTGATAATTGGGATGATTTGACAGCAACATATTCCCCGATAGATTCTGAAGTACACGATAGTTTGATTGTCAGCTCATCAGGATAAAATGAACTTTCGGATTTCCAGAAATACCAATATACACATACCTATTGATCCCATCCAGGAGATCCATATATAGAGTCTACTAAATGTCAGTGTTTTTATTGGTCAATAGTCGGTCACAACACAAAGTCGCTCACACCACTTGTGACTTTGTACTTCCCTATCCTGCTTCCTAGTCTTTTTAGAATCTTACTAATTGTAGAAGAAGGAAAACAATCAGTTTTATCGGTGTATCAATAGATTTCCTGCTTTCCCCATGTAAGCTTTTTAGGAGGTCAATTTCTCCATTGTTTAGTGCAATGTTTATTACATCTACTGTGCTAGAAATAGACTCAAATGAATCCGATAGGTGCTGGCTATTACTCTGAAGCTTTCATTTAGCTGCACAGTACTGTTTGTCTTAAACTACTAATAGCATAACTCTATTATCTCAAAACGCTACTTCACAATAATGTGAAATACTTTCGTTTACAGCTTAAAAAGGCAATATCAATGGTAAAAGCACATATAACACTGGATCCTTGAAAACCAATGTTAATTGTATTGCAGTGTACAATAGGTGTATGGGACTAGAGAGTAAAGTTGTCAAATGTTCAGAGTGATCTACTCCTTTATCATGTAACCGGGTATACAATGAACCCTAAACCACTGGCTGGAGGCTGCAGGTGCTTGATGGAGTCAATTAGTGGTGGCTGGATTAATGACACTCAACTGTGGCTATACATGTGTACATTAGTAGTGTCTTCTTCCTTTCCTTGTCTGGGTCGTCTCTCGGCTTTCCCTGAATGTCAGGCCACTAAATGTCTCATGTTTAGAAGGTTTCCAATGAATGATATACAGTTTATTAGTGTTTTCTGAGGAACATTGATAGTGTCGGTCAAGAGGCTACAGTTAGCTCAATCGAGTGTCAAAAAACCATCACAAGTTGGCAATTGACATCACTTAACCTTTGGTATATATATACAACATGTTTAATGTACAGTGTACATCAGTAATTCATTGCTATACACATGTACAGTGTATTATAAATTATCATTGCTACATTGTGACACTATAATACCATCAACTATATCGGGTTCATCCAATTGAGTAAATACTGGAGTCTTTTGAAATTAAATACATTCTACGTATTGACTTAAGTTCTTCAGTAATTAAACGTGGTGTTATATTGTTGTAGGCTGTCAGTTTGATCCACCACCCAGTTACAAATAAAACACAAAACAATGACAGATCCAGGAATTATAATAATAGGTTGTTCCCAATCTTGGGGGGATAGGATAAATTTTTAAGAAACGTCTTTTTGAATTAAAAAAATAAACTTCGATTTCATTGTCTGGAATAGCAGAGTGTCTCAGGGTGTCTGTGGCCCCATTAGGCCTGTCTTAATTTACCACCATGATAATAGAATTGGTTTATACTGAATCCAAAGTGACATTAGTGTCAGTTTTCTAATGAAATTTTTTCATTATTATCAAAATATACTGGCATCCAGATGGTCCATGAATTGCTCTGAAATTACATGGAATATATATTCCCTAAAATGACATGTTACACTGGGATCCATATTAATTTAATACCAAATATGGCAGTAATGTGTAATTCTTAGTCAAAACGTATAATTAGTTGGCAGTGGCTGCCTCGACTAAAGTAAATGACTTTATTTAACCCCTAATTAGGGATACTGCAAAATGTAACTAGCTCTTTGATCATGTTTGCTTAATTGTGGTAACACAGATTGGATTTCACGACCACCTCTTTTCAGCAGATGTTTTCATACAGATTTGTAGGGGACATATATCAGTGGGAAAAGCTGTCCTTCCTATATTAAGTAACACATGTTAGATACACTATATTTAGTAACACACATTAGATACACTATATTCAGTAACACACATTAGATACACTATATTTAGTAACACATGTTATATACTCTATATTTAGTAACACATGTTAGATACACTATATTTAGTAAAAACAAGTTAGACACACTATATTTAGTAATGCATGTTAGATACTCTATATTTAGTAACACACGTTAGATACACTATATTAAGTAACACACGTAAGACACCCTGTATTTAGTAACACACGTTAGGTAGACTATATTTAGTAACACACGTTAGATACACTATATTTAGTAACACATGTTAGGTACACTATATTTAGTAACACACGTTAGATACACTATATTAAGTAACACACGTTAGATTCACTATATTAAGTAACGCACGTTAGATACACTATATTTAGTAACACATGTTAGGTACACTATATTTAGTAACACACGTTAGATTCACTATATTAAGTAACACGTAAGACACCCTGTATTTAGTAACACACGTTAGATACACTATATTAAGTAACACACGTAAGACACCCTGTATTTAGTAACACACATTAGGTACACTATATTTAGTAACACACGTTAGATACACTATATTAAATAACACACGTAAGACACCCTGTATTTAGTAACACACGTTAGATACACTATATTAAGTAACACATGTAAGACACCCTGTATTTAGTAACACACATTAGATACACTATATTTAGTAACACACGTTAGATACACTACATTAGTAACACACGTTAGATACACTGTATTAAGTAACACACGTTAGATACACTACATTAGTAACACACGTTAGATACACTGTATTAAGTAACACACGTTAGGTACACTATATTTAGTAACACACGTTAGATACACTATATTGAGTAACACACATTAGATACAATACATTAGTAACACTTGTTAGACACACTGTATTAAGTAACCCACGTTAGATACACTATATTAGTAACACACATTAGATATACTATATTTAGTAACACGTTTGATACACTACATTTAGTAACACATGTTAGATACACTATATTTAGTAACAGTCATGTTAGATACACTATATTTAGTAATGCATGTTAGATACACTATATTTAGTAATAGTCATGTTAGATACACTATATTTAGAAACACACGTTAGATATACTATATTGGGTAACACACATTAGATACACTACAATAGTAACACATTTCAGATACACTATATTTAGTAACAAACGTTAGATACATTACATTAGTAACACACGTTAGATTCACTATATTAAGTAACACATTTAGATACACTATATTTAGTAATAGTCATGTTAGATACACTATATTTAGTAATAGTCATGTTAGATACACTATATTTAGAAACACACGTTAGATATACTATATTGGGTAACACACATTAGATACAATACATTAGTAACACTTGTTAGACACACTGTATTAAGTAACACATGTTAGATTCACTATATTAAGTAACTCATGTTAGCCCCACTGTATTAAGTAACACATGTTAGGTACACTATATTTAGTAACAGTCATGTTTGATACACTATATTTAGTAACAAACGTTAGATACATTACATTAGTAACACACGTTAGATACCCTACATTAGTAACACATGTTAGATAAACTTTATTTAGTAACACACGTTAGATACACGACATTAGTAACACACGTTAGATTCACTATATTTAGTAACACACGTTAGATACACTATATTTAGTAACACATGTTAGATACACTTTATTTAGTAACACACGTTAGATACACTATATTTAGTAACACACGTTAGGTACACCATATTTAGTAACACACGTTAGATTCACTATATTAAGTAACACATGTTAGACACACTGTATTAAGTAACACACATTAGATTCACTATATTTACTAACACACGTTAGATTCACTATATTTAGTAACACACGTTAGATTCACTATATTAAGTAACACATGTTAGACACACTGTATTAAGTAACACACGTTAGATACACTATATT
>NW_018406484.1:403764-408167 GCF_002113885.1 Mizuhopecten yessoensis
ACATAACATGCCTCAAACAACCAATACAATCACTAAAAACATATTTTTTCAAACTTACTCTGTTTTACTCTAGTTTTTTGATAGCCCTGCCTTCTAATGCCACGTGACTAAAATCTCGCCGGCCTACGTCATAACGTTGGGAAATACCTTCGGTAACGCGAGATCTCGTCAAGTCATGTGACATTGCTCATGGCCTAATTTCCATTAAAAACATGGGTTGGTATAGAAAATGTTGGAAAACACTTTTCGTAATGTTTTTTGAAACATGTTATTGATACCACCTAGTGCATAAAGAATAGATCTTTCGATCCATGTGCGACATGTGTGTGAAAGTGACGATTTGTTTCTAAAATATCAGTTTGAAGTGCGCTCCGGGTCGCATATTTCCCCAATATTATAAGGGCCGGAGTTCTGACGTTAATCGACGACAGACCGATATTAAAAAAGTCGATAAAACTTCAGAATAATTCGGACTATAGTGAGGTGTGAGTGATATTAGGTAGAGAGGTTTCTTTAATGTAGCTATAGAAATACAGAATGTTTTGCTGATTTGATAATTCCATTGAAACATTTTCACATAAGGCAGACAACATATTTAAATGGACCACTTAATTTACCAGTTATCTATGATTTACCAGTTATCTATGATTTACCTGTTATGTAAATTGTAACTTGGATATGTGGCAAATGAGGTTTTTTTTCTCGGTAAACTTTAATCAAACATGTGTTAATTTAGTTACAGTCACATGATACATTTGTGTATATATAGTAACCTTCCCAATTAACTTCCGTTTGGATATATAATATAGCTGTAGCAAATTTTGGCTCAAACATTTTTGTCGACTAGGTATACATAGCTCAGGGTCCATGGTTCAAATCCTGGTCAAGCTGCACTACATTTTTACATTCAGCACATTATTAATTGTTGATTATATTTTGTTTATTTCATCTTCAAATTTTTTTCATAAAGTCCCGCAAGGTATGGGTGTTTTTTTCAGAGATAATTTATCAAAATAATAGTAATGCCAGTGATCCTTATGTCTAGGTGCTGTTTGTTACAGGTTTTGTCAGTGGTACAGGGATCCTTATTTCTAGGTGCTGTTTGTTACAGTTTTTGTCAGTGGTACCGGGATCCTTATGTCTAGGTGCTGTTTGTTAAAGGTTTTGTTAGTGGTACAGGGATCCTTATGTCTAGGTGCTGTTTGTTACAGATTTTGATCCTTATGTCTAGGTGCTGTTTGTTACAGTTTTTATCAGTGGTACAGGGATCCTTATGTCTAGGTGTTGTTTGTTACAGTTTTTGTCAGTGGTACACGGATCCTTATGTCTAGGTGCTGTTTGTTACAGTTTTTGTCAGTGGTACACGGATCCTTATGTCAAGGTGCTGTTTGTTACAGTTTTTATCAGTGGTACAGGGATCCTTATGTCTAGGTGCTGTTTGTTACAGGTTTTGTCAGTGGTACAGGGATCCTTATGTTTATGTGTTGTTTGTTACAGTTTTTATCAGTGGTACAGGGATCCTTATGTCTAGGTGCTGTTTGTTACAGTTTTTGTCAGTGGTACACGGATCCTTATGTCTAGGTGCTGTTTGTTACAGTTTTTGTCAGTGGTACACGGATCCTTATGTCTAGGTGCTGTTTGTTACAGTTTTTGTCAGTGGTACAGGGATCCTTATGTCTAGGTGCTGTTTGTTACAGTTTTTGTCAGTGGTACACGGATCCTTATGTCTAGGTGCTGTTTGTTACAGTTTTTGTCAGTGGTACAGGGATCCTTATGTCTAGGTGCTGTTTGTTACAGTTTTTGTCAGTGGTACACGGATCCTTATGTCTAGGTGCTGTTTGTTACAGTTTTTGTCAGTGGTACAGGGATCCTTATGTCTAGGTGCTGTTTGTTACAGTTTTTGTCAGTGGTACAGGGATCCTTATGTTTATGTGTTGATTGTTACAGGTTTTACCATGGTAGTATAACCAGGAAGGAGGCTGAGGAGCTGATGAGGATACACAAAGAGGGCAGCTATCTGGTCCGGCGCAGTGAAACACAAAAGAATGTCTTCTCCCTTTCTATAAAGTAAGTCTGTATATTTAGCTTTGTAAACACTTTGACTAAGTTTGATTACTTAAAAACACAGATCGAAGTTGAGATTTAGAATTTGTGGTAACTTATATAGTATAAGATATATTTATAGGGTGACACAAGTTTTATTGTACAAATATATTTATAGGGTGTCACATGTTTTATAGTACAAAACATGTTGATAGGGTGACACAGGTTTTATAGTACAAAATATATTTATAGGGTGACACAAGTTTTATAGAACAAACTATATGTATAGGGTGACACAAGTTTTATAGTACAAACTTTATTTATAGGGTGACACAAGTTTTATAGTACAAAATATATTTATAGAACGATACAAGTTTTATAGTACAAAATATATTTATAGGGTGACACAAGTTTTATAGTACAAACTTTATGTATAGGGTGACACAAGTTTTATAGTACAAACTTTATTTATAGGGTGACACAAGTTTTATAGTACAAACTTTATTATAGGGTGACACAAGTTTTATAGTACAAACTATATGTATAGGGTGACACAAGTTTTATAGTCGAACTTTATTATAGGGTGACACAAGCTTTATAGTACAAACTTTATTATAGGGTGACACAAGTTTTATAGTACAAACTTGATGTATAGGGTGACACAATTTTTATAGTACAAACTTTATGTATAGGGTGACACAAGTTTTATAGTACAAACTTTATTTATAGGGTGACACAAGTTTTATAGTACAAACTTTATTTATAGGGTGACATAAGTTTTATAATACATAATTCAAATATGCAGTCTTAGCAAAATAAATCAATATTGTTGGCTTCTAAATGATTGATATGAGGTAAACACACTCACAAGCTCGCTACCAGTATTGTTAGTAAATATTGATGATTTTGCAACCATTTTTACAGATATGTTAATTGATAATTTTACAGAGGCATAAGGGGCATGCCGATGCACATAAGAATTGGACTTAGTAATGGAGAGTACATACTGGGAGAGAACAGCCAACCATTCCCGACCGTCCCCGAGGTCATAGACTACTACACCCGGCACGAACTACCCGTGCAGAATGCAGGTCGACTCCGACTCCTTTATCCAATCATGCGTGAAAAGCATGCAAATTGATTGTGTTAAATGGACAATTTAATGATTTTCATGTATATTTATATGAGATATGGAGAATTTTAGAAATATGTGTCCCTAACTATGTGACCAGAATTGTTTCTACTGACATTGATTATGTATACATTTGAGCTCCATACCCCAAGATGTTACACGCAAATGTAGGATTAATGTATATGTAGTTCTAGTAGACAAAAATCATCTTTCATGATGACAGCAATTGGTGCATGATCTTAAAATTACCGTGTGATTTTACAACATTCACAGACTTGTTATATAAAATCCATTCTCAGTCAATATCCACCCTCATTTTCATAAGATTTAGTGATGTCAATACTCGTGTTCAAACATTAGTTAATCAGGGACCATTTGGTAATTTACTATAAGGAAATGACTTGGTGTGTTGACTTGATATCACTATGTTGTGTGAATACATTATCTCTGGGGTTATCTTTGATCTATAGACAGTCACAATTTACATTAATTTTGAATAAAAGTTACAGAATAATTCTTGGATGATAATGTAATATTTAGATTCTACAGAATGTGATTAATCTTAAAATGATCAACTCATTCACCCCTGAAATTTCATAATGAACTATTCCAACCTTTGAATTGGAAGAGTTCAAATGTGTCTTCAGGGGTGATTGAGTTAACTCAGAATTCTCATTGAAGCTTCAGTAACTAACCCAAACACTTGAATAACTGTACAGATATAGTGGAACTTTGTTTATTTGGACTCCGAAAGTCTGGAAAGTTGCCTTCTAGAAATACAATTGATGTAAATGTTTTAAACTATATATTAATGAAGGGATGTTAAAATTGCTGAGACTTATAGGGTGTTTATTTTGATATATATATGTATGAAAATGTCCCAAGACAAAACTTATATATACTGTTAACAAACAGATGTGTTTTAACTGTGGCAGAGGAAACTAAAGAAAGAAAAAACATTATTCAGTACCTTTATGTTATGACAAAGAAATCTTGTCAGTTGTGTAAGATTCTTGTACTAACCTTAACTTTAACCCTTTCACCCCTAGGTAGCTTTAGTAGACTCTACCAAACATATATCTGGATGAGTCCATTCTGGTCTACAGTGGTGAAAAGTTTAAGGTAAAGATATAATCTATTAGTCATTATTGATAGAATAAGTAACCTATTCATTGTATTTAAAAATTAATTGAAAGGTTAAGTTTAAACTTGATCTAGAGGGGGGGGG
>NW_018406484.1:408215-431627 GCF_002113885.1 Mizuhopecten yessoensis
GATCCTCCTAAATCAGGAGTATTTATATATTGTTTAGTTTCCTGATTCCAGGTAAACACCCAGTTTTGACTGAATACATCTGACAAAATTAGGTGTATTCAATCAAAACTGGGTGTTTACCTGGAAGCAGGACTAACACTTACTAAATCTTCCCTCGCTGAAGGGAGATTTCACATTTGTCACCCTCAGTTTTGACTTTTGAAATATGTCAAATTTGCCACATGTTACGTTTTGCTAAAGTTCAGTTACCGGTATTTTATTTTAAATGACAGTCTAAAGTGTCACATTATACTTTTTGCTGAAGTTCAGTCTCCAGTATTTTATTTTATATGACAGCCTAAAGTGTCACATTATACTTTTTGCACACTAAGTTAATCAAATAGGTGTTGGGTTAGTACTTCACTGCCGATATGACAATCAGAAAGTGTATACCTGACTTTATATCAAAATTACTAAAATAGTATGATTTTGTATGTTATTCCTCCAACTGTACATAGGATTTACATAGTATATTGTTACAGGGTCGGTGACAGATAACGGCAGTAAAGACTGATATTTTACTTTAGTTAAGTTGGGGCTCTGATTTCAGTTCCAATTCTGTGATAGTGGGCACTTGTTTAGATATTTTTCACAAACGTGTATGAGCAGGTAAGAGTTATGCCCCTTTGTGTGCTGTTATCACTTGTATATGGCTTGAAACAAATATATTAAGCAATAATCGGCTCTATTTGCCTTGTTGGTTTGTATGTCTTCATATGTATGATGCATGTATATATTTATATGTGTATACCTACTGCTTTAAATTTGTATGCAGAAATCTGATAATAAACTTATTATTTCTGATCATTTTCCGAACATGAAGTGTCGGCATTACTAAAATGGCTTTACAATATTCAAAATAATATTTTCATGCTGGCAACTTCATTTTTAAAAGAAAGTTTACCAAAGAAAAGTTCATGTATAGTTACAAAGTTATGAAGTTATAGTAAGTGTGGTGTGTATCCTGTTCTGTAAGATATACCTGAACAAAGTAGACTATGTTATAGATCTTGTTCAGCAGATGGTCTGACATTAATACAGTGTTTGAACTATAGCTCCTGGATTAACCTAATGTCCCAATTGCTATTATTCTAGAATTATTATCTATAATTCAATCCATACAGTGTGTCAAATAAATATTATTTTCCTGGAAATTACAATTTCTTGCAGACTGTTTTGTTCTTAAATTATTTTCAGATGTTTTGATTTTTTTCCATTATTTTAGATTTATGTATACATGTATAATGTAATGTCAAACATATTATAAAATGTTTACATTAATTTGTAAAGCAGTGTATTGTTTACAGTTGTAAAATGATACATTGTATTGTATTGTTGTAATATGATACATTGTATTGTTTACACTCAGTTGTAGTGTGATACACTGTGTATTGTTTACAGTTGTAATATGATACACTGTATTGTATAGTTGTGATATGATACATTGTATTGTATAGTTGTAATATGATACATTGTATTGTACAACTCAGTTGTAGTGTGATACACTGTGTATTGTATAGTTGTAATATGATACATTGTGTTGTATAGTTGTAATATGATACACTGTGTATTATATAAGTCTATTGCCATGCCTTAGCCTTTTCTAAAGACTCAGTGTTCATCGTAGAGCTTATCATGAGGAAAATATGATATAACTTGACTATAAATATGCCCTAGTACGTAGCCAGCATTATATGACCATATGTTAACATGACATAAAAACAGACACAAAACCTATATACCGTAACATCTCAATGATTTTTAATAAAAACTCCCAGGAATATATTTTGCATTCTTTAAATAATACTTTAATTGCTTTTAGAAATTATCAATTAAGCACAAGTTTCAACTGCTGAGAATAATATACATATGTATGTATTGGTTTGTCTATATGTCCATATCATATTTGGTGTTAGATGTAGCTAGGACATCTTTTACTCTGTTCCGTTCTGTCTGTTTAAACCATTTGACAGAGTATTGGTTGCTGTATGATACACACCAGAGTTAAGACTAACTGTTGTATAAAAATCCACGTAAAATGATCCGGTTCTGTTGTATGTCTCTATGTGCTGGTGCTAAACTTTTTACTTACTTTCAGAAGGTGCTGCCTGTACTTGGTTATTGTTTCATTTCTGTGATAATGGTTGTAATAGGTTTGTAAAAGGTGGAGATATTTGAACAATAGCATTCAAGGTTACATCCTTACCATGACATAGACTTAAGGATATCATGATACTTGATAATATATATGTTACCCTACTGTGACATTGAGACTTAAGGGTTTATGGTATCTTACTATGAAATGGGGACTTAAGGGTGTATGCTACCTTTCTGTGACATTGAGACTTAAGGATGTATGGTACCAAATTACTGTGAAATGGGGACTTAAGGGTGTATGCTACCTTACTGTGACATGGAGACTTAAGTGTTTATGCTACCTTACTGTGACATGGAGACTTAAGTGTTATGCTACATTTCTGTGACATGGAGACTTAAGGATGTATGCTACTTTACTGTGACATGGAGACTTAAGTGTTTATGCTACTTTACTGTGACATGGAGACTTAAGGATGTATGGTACCTTAATGTGACATGGCGACTTAAGCTTTTATGCTACATTTCTGTGACATGGAGACTTAAGGATGTATTGTACCTTTCTGTGACATGCACCTCCTTTTCAAGAGTTGTAAATTAAAAAAAAAAATGTAAAATATCTTTTATAAATGGTAATATTCACAAGAAACACAAAACGGATTGCATTCCTATTTATCTGAACATATTGGCTGATATTGATATTTTAGGAGAGATTACTTTTAACATAATTTACAGGTATACTATGTAAGGCAAAGGTGGGGTCCTATTTAATTCAGCCACTTCCTGTCCAGCCAAAGTGGGTGAAACAAGGGGATAACCACACAAATTGGAATAGACAAAGAGAATTGTTTTTAATGTCTTCTGTTTAGAGGGACAGGCAATTTGGTGGTGACTGGATAACAAGGCTTTATATCCTCTATATAGAGAGGCAACATAAATGTTGATTAAAAAATGTAATAACTGTTTTTAGTCAGGTAAATTAATGCTGTGTTATATCTTTTTTTTCGTCAAATTCAATGTTACAAAACTCCACTAAATAGCCAACACCATTGTTATTTATATCTGTATGTATATATAATAGTAGAACGTTATCCCATACATAACCCTGATCAGCAGGGTTGAGGAATGTGATATGTTTCTTTCAGTTATAGCTGAAATATAGCTTTAACTTGCAGGAAATTCTATCAAATTTCATCCACATTATTATGTAATGTCAACTGGCATTTATCATTCATTTTTTTCATTCTAAGTATCTAAGAAAAAACAAGCTGTTCAGTTGGAATTTCTGAATGACTTCTTCTGCAGACCTATAAGGTCATGATACAGTGCTGAAAGATAAATTCGCTGAAGTATACTTATGTAAATGTGAATATTTTCTGTAATGAAGACTCTTTTTGTATAAATAGCTGGTGGGTGTAGCCCAGCAGTTCATGCTATCGTGCAAGGAGAAAGGGCTTGTTTTTAAATACAAGCTACTCTAATCATCTGTGAGTGATTGTTTGTTACATATAGTGGAAGAAAGTCATGAAATGACCTTAGCTGGACTGTGGTAACGTTAACGACCTAGGGAACGGATCTACCACGACCTAGGGAACGGATCTACCACGACCTAGGGAACTGATATACCACGTAATCAATATATATGGCTTTCAATATATGTCTGCTTTATTATCAGATGTTAATCAGAATTATTTCTAATATTGCATTTCATATTTGTTTAATTGTTAAGTGGATTCCAATGAGGAAAGACCATTTGTTTTCTAATCAAATATTATGTTAACATGGAGAGGAACAATTAATAAAATCCTGCCATTTGTACACATTTGTATTTGTTGTATTTGGTGATATACATTAGTGTGACGCCATACTTTTAGTTAAACCAGTGCACTGATGTATTGTGTGTATCATGGGTGTCCAGCTCACCCAGCACTAGAGGTACCTGTTAGATAATGGGGGTAGTACATTATAATTAGTGGTATGTCTGTCCTGTGTTAACTTACATGTAACGAAATCACTTCTACAGAGATATAGGGTGTAGTGACAGGAAACTTGACCTGAAGCTTGCTATGAGAAGAAACATTTGTATTTATACAGTATTAATTGACGTTGAACTACTGTCTATGCCATAGGACCAATTGGACACGTATCTTCAAATAAAAAAGATGGATACACGTCATTTTATGTTATTATGGGAAGTGTCGTTTCACTTTTTCCGTTCACACTTTGGTTTCCAGAAGATAACTTGCTTAAATGTCATTCGTTTTTGATACACTTTCGTAAGCATGTACACTATACAGAAATTGAGACAAAGTTCGAAGTAGAGCATAATCCGCGCATACCTATATTTCAAGAAAGCATAATAAGGATTTTATTGCATGAGACGGGTATATATTGTTCCGCATTTACAATTATCTTGCTTGCATTACTCGAGCTCGTTTTTAGGACGTTTCTGTTGTAAGACTATAACCAAAAGCGTGGGCACTTCAAATATGAGATATACTAGAAGTAGGCGGATAATTAATTATATATATATATCTATAATCTGTAGATTGTTTACGTCAGACTGTTGTAGTATTGTCTGACACTGATTAATATCGACAAGCATTATGTATCCGTATTACATTGATTTGACCGTGGTCTATTGATCTTAAGTAAGTAACTACATGTACCACAGATTTTTATTAAACGGCCACGCACATGATGGGAAGTGATTAACGTAATGACTGGGGAAGTTTCATCCGCTGCTTTCTTCACTAGTGATTGTCATGATCAGTTGATCTGGATTTAGAGTTCACTGAGAGCCGTTTTTACAAAATATTATCGGTATACCCCCAATTAACCTCCACGTAACACTAATTGGACACCCTTTATTCGTGATAATCTTTGTGTATTTCTGACCACACAATTCATTTTTCATAACATATAACACTACACATAGCCAGTCTTCACATGACCTTAGGTCTTGTGTTGTTAAACCCCAAACAGAACAAATGATACGTTAGACGGGAGAAATGGACTTTCATTTCCAAGAAATAAAAGTGATTTATTATCGTCACATTCGGCTTATGGTGTTTTATAAAAAAAGAAATGAAGAGTGGATTTGATATTTTGTTAAGAAATTCCTGAAACAATTGATTTACCATGTTTCCATCCCATTTCAGCTTTGATTTTAACAAAGAAAGATGGTGTTGCTAGCTATATTCGACCTAATACATATAACTACAATACAATTGAAAACAAGTAACAGTGGTCTTTTCGTTATATATTCGTTATATGAATGTGTGAGAAAACATCATGTACGTTTTCAATGAACAGTTTCTGCATTCATAAGTACATGTACATAATATAGGTTATAAAGACTGTCAGAAAATCACTTGTCGAATATTGTTTGGTTACCTTGGAAATGCATGGAACGATACCAAGCCTACAGCACTGTTATATTTAGCTACGTACATAAGGGAGCGATACCAAGCCTACAGCGCTGTTATATCTAGCTACGTACCTAGGGGAGCGATACCAAGCCTACAGCGCTGTTATATCTACCTACGTACCTAAGGGAAGATACCAAGCCTACAGCACTGTTATATCTAGCTACGTACCTAAGGGAACGATATTAAGCCTACAGCACTGTTATATCTAGCTACGTACCTAAGGGAACGATACCAAGCCTACAGCACTGTATTATCTAGCTACGTCCCTAAGGGAACGATACCAAGCCTACAGCACTGTATTATCTAGCTACGTCCCTAAGGGAACGATACCAAGCCTACAGCACTGTATTATCTAGCTACGTACCTAAGGGAACGATACCAAGCCTACAGCGCTGTTATATCTAGCTACGTACCTAAGGGAACGATACCATAACAGAACATATTCTGGTCCCCTTCTCGAGGAGTTTGGCTCTTGGGCTAGCGACCTGACGCCACAAGAACCATTTTACTACTGGGACATGACCAAGAAGAAGCATAATGTCTTTGGGCTACATGATGGAAGTGATCTTGCAATTGGTAATTCGTAGAGCTGAGCTGATACCACCTCTGTGAAACACCATATCCTAAGCCCCCGTAATGTCTTAGATATCGGAGCCACGGATGAGAGAAGCAGGATGTATGCATAGATGTTTGAAGAAGTGGGCAATGATGAGTGTATATTCAGGCGTAAAAGACGGAAACATCAGAGACGGCAAACAGGTCTGTAAGAATTGATCCCAGTCTTACTGCTTACTTCATTCAAACGTTACTTTAAAAAATCTTTATTCAAATGCTTACCCCCATAATCAAAGCAAACCGAGAAGCACAGACAGTTTATGTGAGGAACTGTCGACTATGATGAGGAACGTTCTGCGGCACGACGTTCTATTTGTGATTCCCACATGGATTCCAGCGTTAAAAGAGATCAATGATGTTTTTAAACATATCATGTGGAAAAGATGACATGGTAAACAGAAATAAAAATGGAAAGTTGCATGCTGGGGTTTGTTAAACAACAGCGATAGGTATTGCACACTACATGTACCAACATTTTGACAGACAGTAAAACGAGCAATCAGAATGATCACATTTCCATCAACAATGAATTGAAAAGTTCACCTCGAAACGTTTTAGAAGAGGGGCTGACATCGGAGGCTATCCTTATCAATTTGTGTCCGAGGTCATATTGAAGGTCCACAAAGTTGATCAATCACCAAGTACAGGAAATTTGCAGTCTAGAAGCTGCCAACAGTGTCTCGCACATCGAACCTCAGGCCCTGAATCATATGCTGTTCAAAGGCAGGTCTCAGTACGGGGCATGTCAGGGAAAACATTTGGGTAATGACAAAGGAGTATTTACAGAAACGTACATGATATAGAAAAACTGAGCAGGAATGTCGTCATTGGTACTAAAAAACCCAGAAAGGAAAAATCCGCAAGGAAGGACAGCAGTTAAGATTAGTGCAAGGAGGGCCATAGGCAGAGGAGGCAGCACGGATGGGAAAGAGTAAGACCCCGTATAGTCTCGATACATATATCCTTTCGTGTAACTAAATAACATCAAGTTTTGTTATAAATGTTATTGAGCTTGACATATTATACACACCATTGATAGGAAGTCCCTTTCAAGCATACAAAAGCAAACATACCTTTTAGTAAATGACCAAATAAGTACCAAAGCTATCTTGGAAAGAAGAAAATAATTGTAAAAGCCAATTAAATAGTCTCAAACGCCTACTATGTAAGTCAAAACGCACTTCAAAGAGGAAGTCATGAAGCACTTATTAAAACAGTAAGTCGGGCATTTCAACTTTCCATAAGGGTCTATCGTCCATTTATGTCTGTGGTTAAAAGAATGCAAAATCACGACCAACGTGTTCCGAAACATGTCAAGATATACTACAAATACATGTCGAAAGTGTTCCGAAACATGTCCAGAAATACTATAAATGCACGTCCAAAGTGTTCCGAAACATGTCAAGAAATACTGCAAATACACGTCCAAAGTGTTCCGAAACATGTCCAGAAATACTGCAAATACACGTCCAAAGTATTCCGAAACATGTCCAGAAATACTGCGAATACACGTCCAAAGTGTTCCGAAACATGTCCAGAAATACTGCAAATATACGTCCAAAGTGTTCCGAAACATGTCCAGAAATACTGCGAATACACGTCCACATTGTAACGAAACATGTCCAGAAATACAATACTGCGAATACACGTGCAAAGTGTAACGAAACATGCCCAGAAAAACTACAAATACATGTCCAAAGTGTTCCGAAACATGTCCAGAAATACTGCAAATACACGGCCAAAGTGTTCCGAAACATGTCCAGAAATACTGCAAATACACGGCCAAAGTGTTCCGAAACATGTCCAGAAATACTGCAAATACACGGCCAAAGTGTTCCGAAACATGTCCAGAAATACTGCAAATACACGGCCAAAGTGTTCCGAAACATGTCCAGAAATACTGCAAATACACGGCCAAAGTGTTCCGAAACATGTCCAGAAATACTGCAAATACACGGCCAAAGTGTTCCGAAACATGTCCAGAAATACTGCAAATACACGGCCAAAGTGTTCCGAAACATGTCCAGAAATACTGCAAATACACGGCCAAAGTGTTCCGAAACATGTCCAGAAATACTGCAAATACACGGCCAAAGTGTTCCGAAACATGTCCAGAAATACTGCAAATACACGGCCAAAGTGTTCCGAAACATGTCCAGAAATACTGCAAATACACGGCCAAAGTGTTCCGAAACATGTCCAGAAATACTGCAAATACACGGCCAAAGTGTTCCGAAACATGTCCAGAAATACTGCAAATACACGGCCAAAGTGTTCCGAAACATGTCCAGAAATACTGCAAATACACGGCCAAAGTGTTCCGAAACATGTCCAGAAATACTGCAAATACACGGCCAAAGTGTTCCGAAACATGTCCAGAAATACTGCAAATACACGGCCAAAGTGTTCCGAAACATGTCCAGAAATACTGCAAATACACGGCCAAAGTGTTCCGAAACATGTCCAGAAATACTGCAAATACACGGCCAAAGTGTTCCGAAACATGTCCAGAAATACTGCAAATACACGGCCAAAGTGTTCCGAAACATGTCCAGAAATACTGCAAATACACGGCCAAAGTGTTCCGAAACATGTCCAGAAATACTGCAAATACACGGCCAAAGTGTTCCGAAACATGTCCAGAAATACTGCAAATACACGGCCAAAGTGTTCCGAAACATGTCCAGAAATACTGCAAATACACGGCCAAAGTGTTCCGAAACATGTCCAGAAATACTGCAAATACACGGCCAAAGTGTTCCGAAACATGTCCAGAAATACTGCAAATACACGGCCAAAGTGTTCCGAAACATGTCCAGAAATACTGCAAATACACGGCCAAAGTGTTCCGAAACATGTCCAGAAATACTGCAAATACACGGCCAAAGTGTTCCGAAACATGTCCAGAAATACTGCAAATACACGGCCAAAGTGTTCCGAAACATGTCCAGAAATACTGCAAATACACGGCCAAAGTGTTCCGAAACATGTCCAGAAATACTGCAAATACACGGCCAAAGTGTTCCGAAACATGTCCAGAAATACTGCAAATACACGGCCAAAGTGTTCCGAAACATGTCCAGAAATACTGCAAATACACGGCCAAAGTGTTCCGAAACATGTCCAGAAATACTGCAAATACACGGCCAAAGTGTTCCGAAACATGTCCAGAAATACTGCAAATACACGGCCAAAGTGTTCCGAAACATGTCCAGAAATACTGCAAATACACGGCCAAAGTGTTCCGAAACATGTCCAGAAATACTGCAAATACACGGCCAAAGTGTTCCGAAACATGTCCAGAAATACTGCAAATACACGGCCAAAGTGTTCCGAAACATGTCCAGAAATACTGCAAATACACGTCCAAAGTGTTCCGAAACATGTCAAGAAAAACTACAAATACACGTTCAAAGTGTTCCGAAACATGTCCAGAAAAACTGCAAATACAAGGCCAAAGTGTTCCGGAACATGTCCAGAAAAACTGCAAATACAAGGCCAAAGTGTAACGAAACATGTCCAGAAATACTGCAAATACACGGTCAAAGTGATCCGGAACATGTCAAGAAATACTGAAAATACACGTCCAAAGTGTTCCGAAACATGTCAAGAAATACTACAAATACACGGCCAAAGTGTTCCGGAACATGTCCAGAAATACTGCGAATACGCGTCCGAAGTGTTCCGAAACATGTCCAGAAATACTGCGAATACACGTCCGAATGGTTCCGGAACATGTCCAGAAATACTGCGAATACACGTCCAAAGCGTTCCGAAACATGTCCAGAAAAACTACAAATACACGTCCAAAGTGTTCCGAAACATGTCCAGCAATACTGCGAATACACGTCCGAAGTGTTCCGGAACATGTCCAGAAATACTGCAAATACACAGCCAAAGTGTAACGAAACATGTCCAGAAATACTGCAAATACACGGCCAAAGTGTTCCGAAACATGTCCAGAAATACTGCGAATACACGTCCGAAGTGTTCCGGAACATGTCCAGAAATACTGCAAATACACGGCCAAAGTGTAACGAAACATGTCCAGAAATACTGCGAATACACGCCCAAAGTGTAACGAAACATGTCCAGAAATACTGCAAATACACGGCCAAAGTGTTCCGAAACATGTCCAGAAATACTGCGAATACACGTCCGAAATGTTCCGAAACATGTCCAGAAATACTGCGAATACACGTCCAAAGTGTTCCGAAACATGTCCAGAAATACTACGAATACACGTCCAAAGTGTTCCGAAACATGTCAAGAAATACTGAAATACACGTCCAAAGTGTTCCGAAACACCTCCAGAAATACTGCATATACACGGCCAAAGTGTACCCAACCAGGTCAAGAAATACTGAAATACACGTCCAAGGTGTTCCGAAACATGTCCAGAAAAACTACAAATACACGTCCAAAGTGTTCCGAAACATGTCCAGAAATACTGCAAATACACGTCCAAAGTGTAACCAAACATGTCAAGAAATATTGCGAATACACGACCAAAGCGTTCCAAAACATGTCCAGAAATACTGCAAATATACGTCCAAAGTGTTCCAAAACATGTCCAGAAATACTGCGAATACACGTCCAAAGTGTTCGGAAACATGTCCGGAAATTCTGCAAATACACGTCCAAAGTGTTCCGGAACATGTTGAGAAATACTGCAAATACACGGCCAAAGTGTAACGAAACATGTCCAGAAATACTGCGAATACACGGCCAAAGTGTTCCGGAACATGTCAAGAAATACTGCAAATACACGGCCAAAGTGTTCCGAAACATATCCAGAAATACTGCAAATACACGGCCAAAGTGTTCCGAAACATGTCCAGAAATACTGCAAATACACGTCCAAAGTGTTCCGGAACATGTTAAGAAATACTGCAAATACACGGCCAAAGTGTAACGAAACATGTCCAGAAATACTGCGAATACACGGCCAAAGTGTTCCGGAACATGTCAAGAAATACTGCAAATACACGTCCAAAGTGTTCCGAATCATGTCCAGAAATACTGCGAATACACGTCCAAAGTGTTCGGAAACATGTCCAGAAATTCTGCAAATACACGTCCAAAGTGTTCCGGAACATGTCAAGAAATACTGCAAATACACGTCCAAAGTGTTTCGAAACATGTTCTAATACTGCGAAATTAGGAAAAGTTTTGTTTTAAATTGACATTTGATAACCTTTGGCTACTACAGATGATTTCTTTTAAACATAAGAAGTATATAGAAAAAAACACATATAATAGGTTAGTCGACATAGGGAACCAGGGAAAAATACACATCACACTGCACTTACTTTGATGACAGTACGAAGTTTTAACTATATCATGATAACGAAACCGGCCTCGTTTGAAATACAGGAATACCGAAATCAGTTCTTTTCAGACGTTTTTCCTCGAGCTTTCAAAACCATGGAACAACTGAAATACAAACATGTGTTACCAAATACCAGCACAGTAGTAACCACCATTTATTTCCATTGTGACTTTCGCAAAAAAAAAACGAAAAAACAGAAACAAAAAACATGGACAGTTGATAACTCACACACTAAATGGAATCTGTTGTTCTTGAAAAAATAATCACATAATACGATAGAACATTTTTTGATTTGCTTGTCGGAATCATTCAGGATATCATTTTCGGAAGTTTAGGAGTCGTTATACAGTTCTTGGAAGATATATATAACATGTGCAAATAACGTATAAAATACACCTTTTCTGGTTTATAGTGAGGCTTATGACCATTACAAAGGCGTGTTTATTTGATGTTGTTATTATACAACAAAGACAAAAGAAAACTGGTAGCACAGACTAGTCTCCCCGATATATCACCAATATATAAACACAAATGTTCCGTGCTTTACAGTACAATACAGTTCTTTTTGGCATGTTAGTGCCAGGTAAAATAAAATGTACATCTTTGCGACAATTTGTAGATTTGGTGTGAACTATAGAACTCGCTCTCTACTGGATACCTTAACGTGGAAATAAAAAAAAACAATTAGATATGCAAAGCACTTAGCGTCAAAGACCATTCAAACGGAACAGGTACATAAAGATGCATATAGCGACCAAGGCCAAATCACCTGGAATGTAAACACTGCCATCACTCTGGCCCTATGATGGTGTAGATAAGGAAGGCTGATAAAGGTGTATCGGTTATCATGTCTTGTACATAGTACCTCGTGGGATGTACAGACACTTAGCTAAAACGTTGAAATCAAAGGACAATTAGCAATGCAAAAACTGGTCAATAAAATAATTACGAATGACTGATTCTCCTAGTTTATCTTGAGGCATAAGCAAACGACAACGCACCTGTCAAGGATCACACTTATCTAAATAACATGGGATTCAACGATTGAAACGCATCCTATTATTGACTGTTTAGAAATATGACCGGTTATGTTACAAGACGGGCTTGTCACATGTAAACAAAATCAACGTGTCAGGCTTCGAAACACCAAGGTCTGTAACCATGAACCCTCTCTCATGCTCAAGCATGGGTTTTGTGTTCAAGCCGAATTTCTTGTTCCCGCTATAAATTAATAAAAAAAACTTATTTGTCAATGATTTGGGAAAAGATTTTTGACACTTTTTTTCTTCGTTTCAAAATATTTTATTAAATCAATCAGATTTAATGGGAATTGGGCAACAGGCAAAGTCTGTACAAGCCCTCTCCCAGGAGGTACATCTCAAACAATAGCAATAGTATGAACAATAAATATTTACATACATGCTTTAGGAACATAATAATTAGATCAGTGCCAATGATGATAGGAGACCATACATACATAAATGCATGCATACACACATTAAAAAACATACATACATACATACATGCATGCATACATACATACATACATACATACATACATGCATACATACATACATGCATGCATGCATGCATACATACATACATTCATTCATGCATGCATGCATGCACGCATGCATGCATGTATACATACATACATACATACATACATACATACATGCATGCATGCATGCATGCATGCATGCATGCATACATACATTCATTCATGCATGCATGCATGCATGCATGCATGCATGTATACATACATACATACATACATATATACATACATACATACATAACACACACGCACGCACGCACGCACACATGCATGCATACACAAATACATACATACATACATAACACACACGCACGCACGCACGCACCCACGCACGCACGCACGCACGCACGCACGCACGCACGCACGCATACATGCATGCATACACAAATACATACATACATACATACATACATACATACATACATAAATACATACATAGATACATACATACATACATACATACATCCATACATCCATCGCTCCCACGCACGCACGCACGCACGCACGCACACATGCATGCATACACAAATACATACATACATACATACATACATCCATACATCCATCGCTCCCACGCACGCACGCACGCACGCACGCATACATGCATGCATACACAAATACATACATACATACATACATACAAACATACATACATACATACATACATACATACATACACATATACATGCATACATAACATTCAAAAGCTGTTGGTTGATTCTATATGTCTCTGAACACAAACACGAATAGCAGAGTTAAGAACTTCACTAAGGAAACTACTTCCTTTAGTCAATATATTGATATTAAACATTAGATGTTCATAATTGTTTAGGTCCAAGTTAAAGTCTAAAGTTAGGGTCAACGCCTATCGAGATTTAATATTAGCGTCGACCCCCGCTTGGAATTTCAAAACAAGATAAATCCAAAAAGGTATGGGTATAGGAAGCTTAAATCAGGAAGAGTTATGTTCCGAATTCATTTTATGACAAATGGGACCTCATTGACTTGCACCTGAGTGGGTGTTAATGGTGTGGTAATACACTTCCTCTTAGAACATTTCAATGACACACTTACCTTAAACTTATATCATCATCGTGTGCAATATATTCCATCTGTTATTTTTATACCACATAATACACTATTTCAAGAAAGAATTTTTCTCTTTATTGAATATTAAAGCAGAAAAGTATGTGAAATTTCATTATTAATGAGATAATTTCCTTTTTTGACACGTTAATTTACATTGTTCTAAATCCAGTCTATTTTTCAAACTTGCCTGAAAGTTGGCTACTTATAATAACTTTCAACACTAGGAATTTCAAAAAAGATGACAACCGGTAAATTTGTCATATAACACTTTTGATTCAAAAAAACAACAACATCGCTTTCTTTCCACTTTTCCTTTAAGTTGTGTTTCTTCATGACCAATTGTCATTGGGTCTTGATATTTGGCAAGTAGGTTGTTTATGTGAATGGATTTAAGTTTTGTAAACATTGATGACCTTGACCTTCGTTCAAAGTCACCAACTCAAATTTGCTAAAATAAAATGTTTGTATTGGGAGTCAGACAAGGATATCTTTCCTTGCTTTATTTGTTTAGAGTTAACGATATAAAATAATGTAATATTCCTTCATATTTTGATTAGTGAATGGGCAATAGGTAAAATAAAATAATAACTAGAATTGTAAGTCAAAGGTTAACTAATACCACCCGCTCCTATATAAACCAGAACTGTAAGCAAAGGGCTAACTAAGACAAAGCATTGTAAAGCAATCCATAGTCACCCATAGGTATTTATTTAAGTATATAGGTCACTGACATACTTCCTGTACTCCCTTCCCAATGCCAAACAATCTTACACACCAAATTTTGTAAGCGCAGATAAACCAGTGTTGCTGAAATCGTCCTAGTAGTTAAGAAAGAGTTGTCAAGACAAAGATTTTTAACAAAGGGCCATAACTCCTTAAAAATGGTCGAAATGAAAAAATACCACCCTGATACACGACATCAGGGGGTAATCACCATATCTATAAACTTTCATTGAAATCGGCCCAGTAGTTTATGAGGCAGACAGAGGTTGTTTTCAACAAAGGGCCATAACTCCTCTTAAAGGCTTGGAATGAAAACGTACTACTTGGATTCACAATGTCAGAGGGCAGTTACCATATCTATAAACTTCCGTTGAAATTGGCGCCATAGTTTTGGAGGAGTTGTCTGGACAAGTTTTTTTCAACAAAGGGTCATTTCTCGGTTAAAAAGGGGTCAGATTGAAAAAAATATATACCTGTATGCACAACACCAGGTAGTAGTTATCATATCTGAAAACTTTCGCTGAAATTGACCCCTTGGTTTTGGCGGGCGTGTCTGGACAAGGATTTTTTCGACAAAGGGCCATAACTTTGTAAAACAAGGGTCAGAATGAACAAAATAATACCTGCATGCAAAACTTCAGGTGGTAGTTATCATATCTGGGAACTTTTGTTGAAATTGGTCCATTATTTTAGAAGGAGTTGTCCGGAAAATCTTTTTCTACGGACAGACAGACGGACTGACAATCTCCATGATTATGTACAATTGGCCTTTGATCATGTTTGGCATGCTAAAAAAGTACTTTAACGGTTTTGATATTTCATAAAAATGATTCTGTAGACAGTATATATATATATGGAAAGTTTTTAAAGAAGTTTAAAATATAGACTACCATTGTAACTATATATAGGCAAGTTGAGAATGTTAAAGTATCACTACGCCTACTTCATGTATACCAATATGACATATTTAATATCAAAATATCAGTAATTTTATGCACTGAATGAACACTATCATAATTCATTTTCAAAATAGAATTATCCTGTGACATTTATCGGTCATTTTGTTAGGTTATCCCCGTCACTCATTCTGGTGTTATGCAAGGAGGTCCACTACGGTTATCTGTTGTAATTATGAATAATCATTTATTGATCATTTTTACGTATCTACATATGGCAAAAGAATAAAGAAATCAAAGAGGGGCCAAATGTTGACCCCACCTTTAAATTAGTGTCAAGCTGTAAATGAGACAGAGATATTAACATATTTTGTCTTTGAGTCTTATATCTAGGGCAATGCACAAAAGAAGTGACTCACATCTTCATTATTGTAACCATATATACAGGAGGGATTTTCATTAAGATGGTCTCTAAAGAGATCAGAGTTCATCTGACTTGCACGATTTCGAAGTTGACATACTATTGTGTTAAAAGATCTAGTCCCTTCATTTTTTAAAATCTTAGTACATATATCTTCATTATTTTGGGGTATGGCATGATGAACAAGTTGTTTTTTGAGTTCACTAATAGATCTCAAATTGTAACAGTTACATTCAGGTCTATTCCACCAAGACATCATGATAGGAAAGAAACTGTTTAAATATGCATTAGATCTACAATTAAAGATAATTAGGACTAACATTGTTAACTATTTTAAAAAACAATATATGCTGCTGATCCTTTCTACGTTTCTTCAGAGTATCCCATCCAATTTCATTATAGATGATTTTATGACTAGTACCTCTTCGCAGACCAGTAACTATTCTAGCAGCATCTGGATAGATTCAAGAAGATCTGATTCTGTTTGATTACAATTATTCCATACAACACTAGCACACTCAAGATTTGGACGAATATATGACTAGTATATCATTTCTAGGGATTTCCTATCAAGTTTATTGTTTGAGTGACCTAAATACATGTATCTTATTACATGTATTATTATATAAGAAATTGATGTGATCAGACCACAAACAATGGCTGTTAAAAAAATACCCAGATGTTTATGCTGTTTTACATTTACCACAGAATTGTTAAAAAAATGTGAGATCAGAATGCATTTCATCTGCATTTAATTTATTTGATACAAGAAGAGCCTCTGTTTTACTAGTATCAAATAATATACCCCATCTATGAGCCCAGAGAGATATTCTATTGAGATCATTATTTAAAGTTTTAGCAGCAGCATTTTCATCATTTTCTATAAGTACAAATAGTGATGTATAATCTGCAAAAAAAATCACATTTGACTCAATTTCTTTTTCTATGTCATTTATATATAAAAGAAATAAATATGGCCCGATGACTGTTCCCTATGGGATACCGGCTGTAAGTGTATGCCAAGAAGACTTGTACTCATCAATTATTACTCTTTGCTGTCTATCAGTTAAATATTTTAGAAAGTCAATTAAGAAAATTGTCTTCAATACCATATTTTTTCCAGTTATACACAAGTCCATCATGCCAGACCCTATCAAAGGCCTTACTAATATCACAAAACACAATTCTGGCCTTTTTTCTTCTATCAAGTTGCTTACGAATTGAATCATTTTACTAATAGCTGGTTAACTGTAGAATCTTTGGGGAGGAATCCAGATTGGTTCTTAGAAATTATATGATTTATTGAAAGATAGTTAAACAAACACTTCATAATTCTTTCAAGCATTTTACTTAACAGAGGAGTGATAGAAATAGGTCTGTAGTTTGATGGGTCACTTCTCTCACCTTTGCCCTTATATACAGCTGTGACATTGTCATTTTTCCAGACTTTTGGTAATTGACCGGATTCCACTGATTTATTAAAAAGAATATGTAATGGCTTTACAAGAGATTCAGATACACCTTTGATAAACCTAGGGTGAATTGCATCAGGACCTGCAGGATTTTTTGGATTAATGAGTTGATTTTTGTCAATAAGAGAATTTTGTAATTTGCCAAGATATTTTTGTTTCGCATCTGTAATCATTGAAATAACCGAATTACGTAATTGTCTGTATTTATCCCACGAGGTGGCAGTATTATTTTTGCTTGGCCTTATAATGTTGCCTATTTCTCTGCCTCATTTTCAGCCGGATTTCATTATTCATCCATATTTTATCATTAGGTCTATTTGTCACTGTCCTGTGTGGTACAACTCTGTCAATACAAGTCATTAGTTTATTGGATACAATTTCATTTAAGATTTCAATATCATCAATATTACTCACCTCTTCATCCCAATCAATTGTTGATACATGTAAATAAGTATTAGCACTGGCAAAATCTGCATTATTAAAATATATCAAAGTTTTTTTAAAAGCAATTTTCCTTAGTGTCTTAACTGAAATTGTGATACTAATAGGAGAATGATCACTACGTGATGGTGGGTCCACAGTTACATTACATACATTACTACTGTCATTGGTCAATATACATGTAACCTGACAAATACAAAACAATGTATTTGGGAGGAAATTTATCTATACCAAGATGTTGATGGTCTGAAAACAACAGTAATGTTTACTGAGAAAATGGAAGAGAAAGACCTTGGGATAAATAATCGACAATAAATTAATTTACAGAAATCCTATACAAACTGCCGTAAACAAAGCAAACCGAATACTTGGAGCTATCAGAAGATCTTAAACATATACATACTTAGATAATAAATCATCCTGCCTACTGTATAAAGCTGTAGCTCTATATGAAGCATGTGTATGGGAACCATACAAACAACAGGATATCGAACTACTAGAAAGAGTCTAACGGAGAACTACTAAATTACTGCCAGAAACTCGATTCCTTATTCTATAGAGGAAATAGAGGAGACATGATAAAAGTGTCCAAAATCTGTAGGGGAGTCTACGATACAACAACATTACAGGGACTTTTGACAATAAAACAAGATAAAAGGATTCGAGGACATTCACTCAGTCAGGATAAATAAAGGAGCAGACTTACTTAACATAATGTTGGCAACTGGAATTTCCTACCTAAGAACGTGATTCAAGAACCAAATCTAATAACTTTTGAAGAACCGCATTGATAAATTTATGGAAAGTGATGAAAGGAGATTTACAACAACATTGGAGTGACGTCACAGTAAAGACATTGTTATATATCAAGACTGAATAAGCATGGACTATAATCTGACTATATAGGCAGATATGCCTGCGTTCAGAATAAACCGAGTTAAAAATAATAATTCAAAAATGAGTATGAATATGCTTCATAGTATATATATTTTAAAAAGTGTGTGTGAATATGTTACAAAGTGTGCCAATATGCAAATTAGCACAGAATGACTTTAACGGTATGCACTCAATTCAAGGTTAGGTAAGGACAAGCACTTCAGCATTATCACGGAATCTGTAATATTGATCCTTATGGTCACGGATGAACACACACACAGATATGTAGATATATAAGTACAACGAAAACTCCTTAGGCAAAATAATAACATTGAACTTTCTATTAATAGGAATTATTTTCCAAGTATTATCATTTCAGGGATAATACTATTCTCTATGTTTTAACTAAATGCCTGTTTGCTCTAATTGTTTTTTCATGTTCTGCTTTAATTACTATGTACTGAAGTTTGTGCTCTCTGCCATCGCTTAGGGCTGAATTTATACGATGATGAAAGGCATTGTGGTTTTAATTAGTTATGAAAGTTTGTAAATTCACTTTGATGAAATATTTGATGTAATCTGAATCATGAATAAAAGCAGTTTTCACCAAGCACGCAAGCTGTTGTATTTGATTAAAGATAATGAAAATAAGAGATAGGAAGTAACATACGTAATATAAACTTGTACCATTGTCTAAATGTTTGCGAAAACGAAAGGTTCAAACAAATGAATTTATTGTAAGGAATATGAGAATAGAAAAAAAATACGATTAAAAGAGGATTTTATTAACTTTAATACAATGTAACTGCACAAAAATGACATATCAACACACAATAAGTCAAGCTGTGTATGGCAATGTGATCCAAAGCCAATAATTCAAAGGGAGAATCATCGGCACACTTTCCAAGTGAAAGTCCTAGCCAAAACAGCCACCATCCTAGCCAAAACAGCGACCAATCTAGCCAAAACAGTCACCAAAGAAACAGCAAAGAAGCAGGGCTCTAACTAAGGGAGTTTGCTTGTAGAATAAAATACTCTCGATGACTGCGACGTCCAATGAAAAAATATAGGTGAGTTTTTTTTGTTAATCAGTCACTGATCGAGTGTGTTATCCTGGTTTGGTGGATCGCCTGGAATAGGAACAAAGTCAGTCGACATTTAGTAAGCAGCAATCTCACAGATAAACAATTCGGAAATAAGCAATCATCTTAATATCTTTATAGTTGAAAATTTTAAATGCTTACAATCAATAATTGTATTATCTACACCCTGGCTGACAGTCGACCACTCCCACTGCACAGTTTGTTACCAGACATTCTTCTATCATTGACGTTTCTACCATTAGCCATTAGAGAAACGTATGTCCTTAAACAGAGGTTGACGGTATGTGCCAATGTTTGGACAGCGAATACACATACAATGTACCGGTTGGTCACTGTACCAGACCAGATAACATCATGTTTGTGGTCGAAAGGTCATATCATTTCTAAGTCTAAACTTTCAAACTGAACAAAACTAATATGGCATCCAAATTCGATCATCAGGCGAGTTTGTTTATGAAACATGTTCTGTGGAAACTAAACGTGAGCTGGTTTTAAAAATTAAACAGAGGCTTTTTGCTGAATTTTTATTTTGCCATGTACACTGTAATCAGCACAAGTTGAAAACATGTTTCCACTGATAATTCTCACTTGGAGAACGCTGTATGTCTTGGGTGTCCATATGAATCTCCTATTGTTTATATAATTTGCTATAGATTCATCGATTTTGTTCACATTTCGATTGTTCTCTTTTACGTACATTTTTCAATTATATCAGAACCTATATATTTCTTTTGTATTGGATCGGATGGTATTACACTAATCTTCGAATTCATTACCTTCCTTTCACCTGTTAGCGATGTCGTCCGATACATCAATGTAACTATTGATTTGTCGCCTAACTAATGAGAGCAGGTGAGTAGACCTGTTCAATATGTATCTGTACACAGCAGATCAACCTCCTTACATTTGGCTGTCCACAAACTCACACCATCAATGTCTTTGGGATTGATAGCAGTTATACTGATATTGAGATCACAATGCGTCGGGGACCGCCAGATTCACTTACTAGGAAGTTACAGTAATGATGAAATATTTTGAAGAAATTAACACGTGCTACCGATGTTACAGACAAATATATTTAAATAGTACTTGTAGTCTCTGATGTTTTCACACTTAAAATATTGAAAATCATTATATCGTAAGTGTAATACCAATTATAAAAAGACGACTGAAACTTATCTCTTAAATGTGAAATTAAGAGACAAACAATTAAATAATTGTATGTGCTTTTGACATGGAAATGCTGTATAGAATGAATATACTTATTTTCCTAATAACTTCACGACTTGGTACATGTGTTGGAGCGGAATTTCGCCTAGGGATGCTTAGTCCCTTTAAGCACCCTCGTCTCGGATGGACAAACAATGCAGCAGCGGCCACCATTGCTATAGAAACCGCCCAGTCAGAGGGGATACTGACGGGTCACAACATCAAGTAAGTTAACCTATTTACACTCTTATCATTACTCAATTATATTAACTGAGGGATGACTTGTGATAAAACATTTGTTCTCATTATATGACGGCCTATTTTACGACAATTTCATGGTGCCACGCGTCAGTTAAGCGAAAGGATCGGAGTCAAAATTTCGATGTTTTAAATATGCATGAAAATAATTGCAGAATCTTATATTCGTGTCCATTCATATTTGATTAATGAAACTCTTCGCGATTTTTCATTGAACCTCGCCAAAAGCTTGATACTAGATAATATATATTCCTTGGCACGTATTTAACATGAAATGGAAATACACATGAAAGATCCTTTATACAATATCTTCTCCTAGCGAGTAGAAATACGTATGAAGATCGGTAGAAATATTCTATTACAAATCCAAGTTTCATTCATTTTAATCTGTCAATGGTTTATAAGATTTGACGTCATCTGTATTATTACTTTATAGCGCTTACATGTCGCGGAAATCTTTTCCCCACATCTGTGGCATTGAAATGTTATCCCCGTCAATTCACTGTTCTTCTGATAGAGTTAGTAACGACTATTGTCTACTAATGGTATTGCGCTAAATCAATTATTTTTAAAAAGCAAAGCTCAGACATTGTCATCCTACGAGGATATAATTATAGAGTATTGGATATACGTATTAAAAAATATCTTGATGAAACACTATATAGTATTCATACTCTTATAACAATTGATGTTTTACAATTAGTTCCCTTGAAAGAAACCGTACGAATTCCATATAGCTTTATAGTAGTCTTTTTTCAGTCTACAAAACTGTACAGAACTCGAGCTATCATTTTTTTTTATCTCATGATAAAATATATCAACATCATGTTAGGTTAATTGTGATAATGCGGTATTTCTTGATATTTTCTCCGAGACAATTTGAATAAAACGTTAAGCAATACTGTGAGTATGTGATCATAGATTGCACGAGCGGATTTCACGTATGGATACATTTCACGAGGGCGTTACCCCGAGTGAACTATATCCATTCGCGCAATGAACACCTGCAATTTGGTACCTCATTTGAATACATGGTATTGCATTTATAACATACCTACATTTGTTCCTCATATCTATATCGTATCTATTGTAAAACATACTCTATAGTTAATTCGTTTAATGTGTGCAATTTTCTTCCCGAACCGAAGAACAATGTCAGATAAATGACGTCGGGAATAGAATCACTACGTCACGTTACCATAGCGTAAAGTGGCGCAAAATTTAAGATATCAGTTATACATGTTTATTATATAATATTTACATTCTGTATGCTTAGACCCATTGACCCATTGACAAAAATTACATTCATAAATGCATAACACAGGTGTTCATAGAATCTCAGCACGCGGGAACTGATAGTAACCTGATCACACTGCGTAGTAATACACTACAAAAACTACTCACTCGGAACGACCGAACTAGATGCTTAATTCTTACATCTTAAAATATTATTGAACTGTGCTTTGTGAAATATCCACGTATTCACGTGTCCTGTGCTACAAATAAACATTGAATATGGAACTACATTTTGTTGTGTTATTGTTGTTGACGGTTGCTAAGATCTCTCACGATAGTGTCACATTTCCCCGCGAAAAAACACTGTTCTCGCCACTGCGTTGCACCCGTGTATAAGCAGGAACAAACCCTGTTTATTTGTTTTATTCGTTGTTATATCGATCCACTGAAAGGATTCGTCAATGTAAATATAAGGAATGATATTTATTTTTTCAACATTTATGAGGTCATAACAACAATGGGTTTTTGGACATATTTTACATGAATCGCTAACGCGATTCATTCAATATGTCCATAAACCCATTGTTGTTATGACCTCATAAATGTTGAAAAAATAAAA
>NW_018406484.1:432935-467360 GCF_002113885.1 Mizuhopecten yessoensis
AAGGTCATATTTGTAAACTTTTATTATTTCAATTGTTATCACAATTAAAATGATCGTTAAAAGTAAAACTGTTGGCCATTTATTATTCTGATGAAATTCTGCGGACTACTTTTGTTAGCGGAACATGCTCTCAAATTAGTATATGTGATGCGTCCTGTCTCGTCGTCATTGCATATAGAGACGTTAGTATTGAAACCACTTATGTAGGTAGGTTTCTCGAATTATATAATAAATAGAATCTAACACTCGTGTTCATGTTATATTGAATTTATTGAACTCGTATATTAATTTCATATGAAACTCGCCAAAGGCTCGTTTCATATGAAATTAATATACTCGTTCAATAAATTCAATACCTGCCACATTGTTTACTATCAGCATCTATATATCACTCCGTCGAGTTTAATAATGGATAAAAACGGAGAAGATTTAGTTCCGGAGTTTTGAATAGTGGGGTAAAAAAAACATGATTTATCACAATGTGAAATACAGAACCTTGTATTGCCGGCCTGAAAACGGGCTGTATCACTATAGTAAGATTATTGTATCACATAACTCATTAAAAGGGGGAAATTAGTTACAAATGTAGCATGTTTTTTTTTTTTTATTTAATCTTATTTTAGTGTAAACGCTCTTTTTTATCCAATTTTGAAAGTGCTTTGTTTTTATCCAATAGATATTTTTCTTAATTTGCCAAATTGTCATCCTGTTTGCCGGCCTGAAATAAAGCATGCGCAAATTACGTATCAATTTAGTGCGTGTATAGACTAGTTCGCCTATCAATCTGTAACATTTCTTTTTGAACTTATAGACTCGGTGTCATATTTGGTTTACACTTAATTAAGTGTCATCGGTGCAGTGCGGTCAACTCTCTTATCAACACCTGCCACATTGTTTACTATCAGCACAGTAATCCACTTACTAATATGGTATTTAATCCCCTTAACCGCACATTGTGTTTCTGTCGTTAATACTCACATTGTCAGCAATGCCAACTTAACGTTTTTTCAATGCAGCATCTCTAATTTTCACAAATTGTTACTATTTATATAGTACACGTATAATTGAATTTCATTATTGTTTCAAGATCAGGATAAAATTTTAAAACTCTGGCAACACAGTGATCTAGCTAATATGATACTTTAACATATTAAAACTGATCCTATCTCAACTCTTAATACTTACTGCAGGGTGGTTGATACTCTTGTTTTGGCTCGCTAGCGCATACGCACACGGACCAAAAAATGGCATAAAGATGTACAGCACATGACATGTTTACAGTAAAACATGATTGTTCGAAAAGAGGATGGAATTGAAGATGATATATCGTTTTGATACATATCAAAAGCTGTAACAGACTTTTGATAACACGTGTCGACTCTGACCGGAAACGACTATACACTTGCGTTAAGTTATCAAAACTTTCTTTCTGTTGATTTTGTAGAACGACCAGAATGTAATACAATGCAGGACGCGTTATGTGTGGGGTACAGACCACAGTAATGTGTTTATGTGTGCAACAGAGGGGTGATAAAGTTCCCTGTTCGGATACGGTCTTGTCAAAACACTAGTTGTTCCATATCAGATTATAAAATGAATTCCTTATGAAAGAATTTGCCCTGTCATACCTGTATTTCACGAATAAATACTTCTAGTCCATGCCTTTTTTTCTTTCCTTGTTAAAAAGATAAAGCAGAAAAGAAAAAGAAATCAAAATTGGCATTAACGCAACGGTCATTTGTATATACATTTTCAATCTTATGGAACAAAGCTAGTGATACAATTAGAGACTCAGGTAGTGTTGGGGTTTTTAAAAGCAGATACCTGCAGCATTACTTCACAAAATCTTAGCTATATACAGCCGTATTTTTATATATGTATTACAACTAGTCTGAAGTTTTAATTTCCAAACATTTCTTTTATGATATTCAATCTATTGTATGAACAGCATTCAGCTGTATCTGTGATTATCTCCCTTATATTGATATTTTGATATAGGTGTAGAGTTTCCTACATCTTGTTTCTAGCTAAAGGCAAATGTGATTTGATAATTTTCTATTCTAAATGACTTTTACACCTCCGACTTCATTGTCTCATTTTAATACACACTATATTAGTATATATCCTGTCAATTTTTACCCTGAGCTATATTGACATTGTATGTATATTCGACTACAATAGTGCTTTAAACATGTCATCTAGTAACACTTGTGTGATATGCAAGTGTTCATTATTTAATTATATTTTCAGGATTGCTAAATTTTAAGTTACATTGACTGTGATGATACTATATTTACTACATTGTTATACTGTTATCTTAAATTGTATCATGCTTGTATATATATCTGATGCAGGGCCATATTGTTAACTAGACATTGTCTAAATATGTAACCCAGGTTAAATAAAAGATATTAATAGTATTACCATAATTGTCCAGCATGTTGAGATATGTTCATCGGATTAAGGATACGCCTATTTCTGAATTAAGTTGACATTTCGTTTACCAAATTTTATCCGAAAAAAGCACTGTGAACTTCATACGTGATTTGTTTTACATAAACCTCACAAGTCAATTATTTGCAAGCAAGCATATATGAGGTGGTGCCTCCGGGACGAGATCTACTATTATGTACTAACTGACTCGCCCTGTGATGTATTGTGTGACGGTTATATAAGATCTACTATTATGTACTAACTGACTCGCCCTGTGATGTATTGTGTGACGGTTATATAAGATCTACTATTATGTACTAACTGACTCGCCCTGTGATGTATTGTGTGACGGTTATATAAGATCTACTATTATGTACTAACTGACTCGCCCTGTGATGTATTGTGTGACGGTTATATAAGATCTACTATTATGTACTAACTGACTCGCCCTGTGATGTATTGTGTGACGGTTATATAAGATCTACTATTATGTACTAACTGACTCGCCCTGTGATGTATTGTGTGACGGTTATATAAGATCTACTATTATGTACTAACTGACTCGCCCTGTGATGTATTGTGTGACGGTTATATAAGATCTACTATTATGTACTAACTGACTCGCCCTGTGATGTATTGTGTGACGGTTATATAAGATCTACTATTATGTACTAACTGACTCGCCCTGTGATGTATTGTGTGACGGTTATATAAGATCTACTATTATGTACTAACTGACTCGCCCTGTGATGTATTGTGTGACGGTTATATAAGATCTACTATTATGTACTAACTGACTCGCCCTGTGATGTATTGTGTGACGGTTATATAAGATCTACTATTATGTACTAACTGACTCGCCCTGTGATGTATTGTGTGACGGTTATATAAGATCTACTATTATGTACTAACTGACTCGCCCTGTGATGTATTGTGTGACGGTTATATAAGATCTACTATTATGTACTAACTGACTCGCCCTGTGATGTATTGTGTGACGGTTATATAAGATCTACTATTATGTACTAACTGACTCGCCCTGTGATGTATTGTGTGACGGTTATATAAGATCTACTATTATGTACTAACTGACTCGCCCTGTGATGTATTGTGTGACGGTTATATAAGATCTACTATTATGTACTAACTGACTCGCCCTGTGATGTATTGTGTGACGGTTATATAAGATCTACTATTATGTACTAACTGACTCGCCCTGTGATGTATTGTGTGACGGTTATATAAGATCTACTATTATGTACTAACTGACTCGCCCTGTGATGTATTGTGTGACGGTTATATAAGATCTACTATTATGTACTAACTGACTCGCCCTGTGATGTATTGTGTGACGGTTATATAAGATCTACTATTATGTACTAACTGACTCGCCCTGTGATGTATTGTGTGACGGTTATATAAGATCTACTATTATGTACTAACTGACTCGCCCTGTGATGTATTGTGTGACGGTTATATAAGATCTACTATTATGTACTAACTGACTCGCCCTGTGATGTATTGTGTGACGGTTATATAAGATCTACTATTATGTACTAACTGACTCGCCCTGTGATGTATTGTGTGACGGTTATATAAGATCTACTATTATGTACTAACTGACTCGCCCTGTGATGTATTGTGTGACGGTTATATAAGATCTACTATTATGTACTAACTGACTCGCCCTGTGATGTATTGTGTGACGGTTATATAAGATCTACTATTATGTACTAACTGACTCGCCCTGTGATGTATTGTGTGACGGTTATATAAGATCTACTATTATGTACTAACTGACTCGCCCTGTGATGTATTGTGTGACGGTTATATAAGATCTACTATTATGTACTAACTGACTCGCCCTGTGATGTATTGTGTGACGGTTATATAAGATCTACTATTATGTACTAACTGACTCGCCCTGTGATGTATTGTGTGACGGTTATATAAGATCTACTATTATGTACTAACTGACTCGCCCTGTGATGTATTGTGTGACGGTTATATAAGATCTACTATTATGTACTAACTGACTCGCCCTGTGATGTATTGTGTGACGGTTATATAAGATCTACTATTATGTACTAACTGACTCGCCCTGTGATGTATTGTGTGACGGTTATATAAGATCTACTATTATGTACTAACTGACTCGCCCTGTGATGTATTGTGTGACGGTTATATAAGATCTACTATTATGTACTAACTGACTCGCCCTGTGATGTATTGTGTGACGGTTATATAAGATCTACTATTATGTACTAACTGACTCGCCCTGTGATGTATTGTGTGACGGTTATATAAGATCTACTATTATGTACTAACTGACTCGCCCTGTGATGTATTGTGTGACGGTTATATAAGATCTACTATTATGTACTAACTGACTCGCCCTGTGATGTATTGTGTGACGGTTATATAAGATCTACTATTATGTACTAACTGACTCGCCCTGTGATGTATTGTGTGACGGTTATATAAGATCTACTATTATGTACTAACTGACTCGCCCTGTGATGTATTGTGTGACGGTTATATAAGATCTACTATTATGTACTAACTGACTCGCCCTGTGATGTATTGTGTGACGGTTATATAAGATCTACTATTATGTACTAACTGACTCGCCCTGTGATGTATTGTGTGACGGTTATATAAGATCTACTATTATGTACTAACTGACTCGCCCTGTGATGTATTGTGTGACGGTTATATAAGATCTACTATTATGTACTAACTGACTCGCCCTGTGATGTATTGTGTGACGGTTATATAAGATCTACTATTATGTACTAACTGACTCGCCCTGTGATGTATTGTGTGACGGTTATATAAGATCTACTATTATGTACTAACTGACTCGCCCTGTGATGTATTGTGTGACGGTTATATAAGATCTACTATTATGTACTAACTGACTCGCCCTGTGATGTATTGTGTGACGGTTATATAAGATCTACTATTATGTACTAACTGACTCGCCCTGTGATGTATTGTGTGACGGTTATATAAGATCTACTATTATGTACTAACTGACTCGCCCTGTGATGTATTGTGTGACGGTTATATAAGATCTACTATTATGTACTAACTGACTCGCCCTGTGATGTATTGTGTGACGGTTATATAAGATCTACTATTATGTACTAACTGACTCGCCATGTGATGTATTGTGTGACGGTTATATAAGATCTACTATTATGTACCAACTGACTCGCTCTGTGATGTATTGTGTGACGATTATATAAAATCAACTATTATGTACCAACTGACTCGCCCTGTGATGTATTGTGTGACGGTTATATACGATCTACTATTATGTACTAACTGACTCACTCTGTGATGTATTGTGTGACGGTTATACCAACTGACTCGCTCTGTGATGTATTGTGTGACGATTATATAAAATCAACTATTACGTACCAACTGACTCCCCCTGTGATGTATTGTGTGACGCTTACATAAGATCTACTATTATGTACTAACTGCCTCGCCCTGTGATGTATTGTGTGACGATTATATAAAATCAACTATTACGTACCAACTGACTCCCCCTGTGATGTATTGTGTGACGCTTACATAAGATCTACTATTATGTACTAACTGACTCTCCATGTGATGTATTGTGTGATGGTTACATAAGATCTACTATTATGTACAAACTGACTCGCTCTGTGATGTATTATGTGACGGTTATATACGATCTACTATTATGTACTAACTGACTCGCCATGTGATGTATTGTGTGATGGTTATATAAGATCTACTCTTATGTACTTACTGACTCTCCATGTAATGTATTGTGTGACGGTTATATAAGATCTACTACTATGTACTAACTAACTCGCCATGTGATGTATTGTGTGACGGTTATATAGAATCTATTATTTATGTACTAACTGACTAGCTCTGTGATGTCTTGTGTGACGGTTATATAAGATCTACTATTATGTGCTAACTGACTCGCCATGTGATGTATTGTGTGATGGTTATATAAGATCTACTCTTATGTACTTACTGACTCTCCATGTAATGTATTGTGTGACGGTTATATAAGATCTTCTATTATGTACTCACTGCCTCGCCATGTGACGTATTGTGTGACGGTTATATAAGATCTTCTATTATGTACCAACTGACTCACTCTGTGATGTATTGTGTGACGGTTATATAAAATCTATTATTTATGTACTATGTATTGTGTGACGGTTATATAAAATCTACTATTATGTACCAACTGACTCGCCCTGAGATGTATTGTGTGACGGTTATATAAGATCTTCTATTATGTACTCACTGCCTCGCCATGTGACGTATTGTGTGACGGTTATATAAGATCTTCTATTATGTACTCACTGCCTCGCCATGTGACGTATTGTGTGACGGTTATATAAGATCTTCTATTATGTACCAACTGACTCACTCTGTGATGTATTGTGTGACGGTTATATAAAATCTATTATTTATGTACTATGTATTGTGTGACGGTTATATAAAATCTACTATTATGTACCAACTGACTCGCCATGTGATGTATTGTGTGACGGTTATATAAAATCTATTATTTATGTACTAACTGACTAGCTCTGTGATGTATTGTGTGACGGTTATATAAGATCTACTATTATGTGCTAACTGACTCGCCATGTGATGTATTGTGTGACGGTTATATAGAATCTATTATTTATGTACTAACTGACTAGCTCTGTGATGTATTGTGTGACGGTTATATAAGACCTACTATTATGTCCTACCTGACTCCCTCTGTGATGTATTATGTGACGGTTATATAAGATCTACTATTATGTACCAACTGACTCGCCCTGTGATGTATTGTGTGACGGTTATATAAGATCTACTATTATGTACTAACTGACTCTCCATGTGATGTATTGTGTGACGGTTATATAAGTTCTACTATTATGTACTTACTGACTCTCCATGTATTGTGTGACGGTTATATAAGATCTACTATTATGTACTAACTGACTCGCCCTGTGATGTATTGTGTGACGGTAATATAAGATCTACTATTATGTACTAACTGACTCGCCCTGTGATGTATTGTGTGACGGTAATATAAGATCTACTATTATGTACTTACTGACTCTCCATGTGATGTATTGTGTGACGGTTATATAAGATCTATAAGATCTACTATTATGTACTTACTGAATCTTGTTGTTTTCTCAAAAATTGATTTGATATGTCCTTAATGGCTCACAGGAAAAGATAATAAAGGTTTCAGCGGATATATGGCAGGCGTGAAAGAGAAGAAATACGATATCTCAGGATTGGTGGTCAATAGAAATACGATATCTCAGGATTGGTGGTCAATAGAAACAATATCAAGGAACACCGTGAATAATCCTCAATTGAACCTGCAACAGTATTTTGAGCAAGTAATGAGAAATAAAGAAATTGTCTTAAGTTCACAATTACAATATAGAAACTGCCCTTTTTTTGAAAAGTTCATTCAGAAGTATTATTTTATTTGCAATTTTGAAACGAACTCTTTCATTCAATCTTCAAACATGTGGGGGTTTTTGTCAATAAAGACAGCCATTTTATAAATAGAAAATCAAACAAATACATATTCAGAACATATATAAAGATAGTCTCGACCGTCTCTCTCCTTTCAAGAATAATTTTATTTATTTAACATAACACATACATCGTGTTTGTGCCCATGAACTCGTTCGGAGTTTTGTAACGAACCTTACCTTAGGAACAGGGAATCTCCTTATATATTTGATTGGATTTGATTTTCATTATGAAACATAAGGTAACAGTAGGCCCCAGAACACACAAATCCGTGATATGAACATTTTATATGAGATTGATATCAAATTGGCTTTTATCAATAATATTTTCAGAAATCCTAGTGCAAATTTACAAATGCCTCGCTGTGTGTATTGATTTTGCCCCAATGCCAATCTGTACCGGGGATCACTTGTCTCGCTATGGGGAATTCTACTCTACAGCTTTGCTAGCTACAAACACATGGGGACATTTTACGAAGGATATAATATCCGATCTTTTAAAATGTTGTCACTAATGTGAAACCAAAGTATATCAATTGGTTTAATAGAACAGATTACATTTCATGATGTATTCTATTTTGTATGTGAAATTCAGTATTTTTATCTTCAGTAATTGTAAATTAATGACACCAGTATCTTGATTTATCTCCAATTCGAGAAATATTGCATATTGAACCATTCATGTTTGCGATTGTGAAATAGGCTGCGGAATGTTACGAGTGATTAAGGGAAAAATTGCGAACATAAAGCATCTTAAAATATAATGAAACTTACAATGTCGGCGTTAAAATATCATTTGTTGGTCCAAATGACAATGATACCTACACTACAGGCGTTAAAATATAATCTGTTGGTCCCAATAACAATAATATCTACACTGCAGGCGTTAAAATACAATCTGTTGGTCCCAATAACAATGATACTTCCACTGCAGGAGTTAAAATATCATCTGTTGGTCCCAATAACAATGATATCTACAATGTGGGCGTGGAAAAGTAAACATGTCGACGGAACCGTAATTCGAACTCAAAATCGTTAAAAACTAAAGCAGAAAGAAAATGTGCTTATTTAGAACTGGTAAACGTCTACTGCCTCATCGACGACATCTGCCATGTAAAAGATCAAATCCTAGTGATGTCACGACCTCACACCAAGGATTCGGGTAGTGACAACAAATCAAAAGGCACAATAATATAAACAAAACATCGACCTTCATATCACATAAACAGAAGCATGTTGCCCTACGAGATTATGATGTCGACCATAAAACTTCATACCTGAATATGATTCCCAAAGTAAATATGATATAAAATTGGTTAGGGATTAGATAAAACGCACATATCTTGAAAGTATGTTGTTCACCTTAAATGTTGATATTTTCATATGTTTGCAGTCATTTACTTTAATAATTGATTTCCATGTAAGTTGTTTGATGCTATGATGTAACATCAATGATTTTACTTTTTACTTTTATTTAGCTACAGAACCTGTTGGATTACTAGCATCATTTTGGAACTTTCCGATTCTCTCTCAAGCATCTTCGGACCCGGGCCTTGCCGACAAAAGCGTATACAAAACGCTGGTGAGACTTGGGCCTCCATTTAACAAACTTGGAAATGCAATGGTGGAACTGCTAGGGCATTTTCATTGGCGAAGAGTTGTAGTTATTTCAAGGCGAAAAACAGACAATAAAAAGGTGTTTTGCGATTATTCGTCAAGATCTTACGAGATATCGTTTCGCGAAAATAACATCACGATTGCTGACATGATAGCGATTGATGACGGACTATCAGAAACCGCCATTGACGAGTTACTTGTTCGGGTAAATCAACGTGGAAGAAGTAAGTACAGAGCTGGTCAAGATCAGGGCAGCTTCATAAAAATATTTCCTCTGTAAGAGCTGGTCAAGATCTGGTCAACTCCACCAAAACAAAAAATGTCCTCTGTTAGAGCTGGTCAGAATCTGGGCAGCTTCATGAGAAATTTGTCCTCTGTTAGAGCTAGGCAAGATATGGTCAGCTTCATCAAAACAAATAATCCTCTGTTAGAGCTTCACCATAGCAAACGTATTCCCTTTGCGTGACAACGATAACCCATCAGTAAACGTAATGTCTTCAAATATAATTCTCAAAACAAATTGGAGCGATGGCTAGGCTTACAAAACTTTTAAACCAGGAGGAAGTAGACAATGCCTTGTTGACATTTTATTACACTGATTTGTTTTAAATTATTGACAATAGCGACAAATTGAATATAAGTGTCATCATTTTCACACTTGTTCTTATTATTGAGACGACTGAAAAAGCAATATCAATATGATCTGATTATCAAATTGTAAACAAATCATGCATTATTGCGAATGTATTTGAATTATGTTCGCAACATGAAACAGATACCATAGTAGATACCGACTTTATACATGTTGTGAGTATGCTATGTAGGTGAATACTCATGCCAATATTCCACCAACAGTTGTGATTCTGTGTTCGGAAAATTCGGAAGATAAACGCCGTATACTGGTGCGCGCCTACCAGAAAGGTATGATGAATGGAGAGTATGTATACATCACACCGGACCACCTACCACCCTCGGACGTAGAAACCCCCTGGATACGAGGAGACACCCTAGACGACATCGCAAAGGCAGCTTTCAAATCAGTGTTCCAGGTATGCAATAACAAGTTTTATAATATTTTTACCATGAACATATCGGTAACAATTCTTATAATAAAAGTATATTTGTCACTTTAATGCGAAACATCAAAATAAATTTTCACTGCTGAATAGAACAACCCTGTTAGCAGACTGAATTGTCAACAACCCATAATTTGAACTTTCACTTAATAAACCAGGACAAAACAAAACGACAGATATATGAAACTAATTCATCAAAAAGGTAAAATTGGAATAAGACCTGGTATTCCGGAAGGGTAAGCGTGCTCTGGTTCATTGGTGGCATCAGCGATATAAGTCACCGTCAAATCTCATTTAGATAATGTATCGTCTTCTAAGTGAGCACCAGGTCAGTGACAGTGGAATCATCACAAGTGCAGAAATAAGCATAACAATAGACCTTTATATCATACATGGAAACAACACATTTCCAATAACATCATGTTGGCGAATATAAAAACTTATATATAGCCTTCCTCTAACTGCGTTTTTATATACTCCGTTGAAAATTGGTCCACCAGCAGTCGACATATATCAGAAAGGTTATGATATTAGCAGCAAGCTTTTGAACACCGGATCAACAGCGACCTGGAACACCATACGTTGGAGAAGTATGGAAGTTAGCGATTGGTAAATGGATACCTAACGCTTGTAATACAGCTTAATAGTAAGCCGTCCCTGTTGGTCATGTTGTAAGTAAAGAAAATTGCCGAATCACGAAAGGTATCGGATAAAAAATTAATATAAATATTTATTCTGAGCCACCTGCGAAGTAAATCAATTAGTATATTATCTTTTCTGTGGTTATGAACGCATATGTGTAAACATATCTGATTGAACTCAATAAAGTTACAGTTTGTTTCGAAATAGGACTTAAGTTGTCGTGTAGTTGGCCTGGAGTTAGGAGAGTAATACCAAAGTATGATTGTAACGTCATACTCAAAATGTTGGAGATAGCCGACCGATAATAGTGTTACCTGAATAATTTATACTGATCTAAAAGATTAAAACTACGAGCTGTTTAGTAATTAGTTAATGATATAGACCCCAAAAGACATCCGATGGAATTGAAAGCCTGGATGTTTCAAGTTGCGATATCAATAACGATTACTTTTTTAACAGACAATTGACTTTTGTGCGGGGATTGCATCTTTGCCTCATTATCAGCACAAAAGAAATCATGAATACCTTCATGGGCTTTATTCATTGTTTATATAAAGGCGTACGTATTGTCGCTAACTAGGCAGTTTATCGTGTTCAATATCCGGCCTCCATGTATATTACCTGATTGGGTAACCATTACACACTGGATTAATTACAATCCATAGAGACTTGGCCTGACTAGTTTTGGCGTTTTCTTATTTAAATGATATATTTTTAGACGTAAAAGACTTTATTTGTAGGCAATGATAACGAGGGTACTGACATGTATTTTGAATCGCAAACTAACATAAGAAATCTAAAAAAACACCACCAATTTGCATTCTTTATGAGGCTATGTCGTCATTACATTCTTCTTTCTGACGTCACAATTAGTGATATCAGGCTTTGATTTAGCTGAAATTATCTTACGCATGTAGATCTCCCAGACGTCTGAAACACCTTACTTAAGCTGGTCTCTGTGATAACATTACTATTGTAATAGTCTTGTTTTTATGAGAACAACTCATCTAATTAACCAATCTTTCAACGATGTTATGGCAGTAATTTCCCCGTAGGATATGGTCTGTTAAATCACGATCAAATCACGTTTTGAGCTAGTGTTATAGGTTTTGATAAGATTATTATCAAATTCAAAAGCAAACATGTATCTGCAAAAATTGTTAAAAACTAGTTTTTTATTGTTTGCAATTTTTTTTTACCAGTTTATTTTTCTAAATAACCAATTCCCATTTCATTTTGAAAATGAGAATTTCTACGCTTTACGAAACGTCAAAATTTCACATTTTTGACATTTGTTAAGTCTGTGAAATTACCATTGCGTTTCCATTATTTAATTTAGCAAGTTGATATTTGTTGTACAAATTTATAATGATTATGATTATAATGATATATTTAACAGATACGGAAATTATACAATATTGATATTTTATTATTCAAATTTCAGCTGAAGCCCGTTTGTTTATGATCTCTAGATGAGGATTGTTTTTAAATTTTAAGATAAGGGGCATTAAATAGAGATAACCTGAACTGCTTTTTGTGATCAAAATAAAAAGGAATTTAACTTCCAACTATTTAAAACAAAATACTATTTTTATCAATTGTGCAAACATTTATAGGTGTCTGATAAAACACTTGTAAGAGATTGAATGAAGGTGTTCTGCTTACAATCAAATTGATGAATTTAAAAAATCACATATGACGTCAAATTAGAAAGTGTGGCCTGTATTTTATTTCTTTTTGCTAATATCTAGCAAAAAGAAATAAAATATATAAAAACAAGCATACGGACATATTATTTCTTTGTGAAATAATGATACAATACAAATGAATAGCCCCAATGATTGAACTAATCTTAACAAATGACATTATTTTAACTAAAAAAAATTCTTAACTATAAAGTTAATATTATCTAATGATCTATCAAAATATCTTAAGTTATGATTCAATCTAAACAAGTGAAATACGAATATACCTTACACTGAGGAGATAACCTTAACAGCTGAGATAGTCCTAAGAAAGGAGATACTTTTAACTAACGGAATTGTCTTAACTCACGTAACTGACTTCACAATTGTGAAAACATTTACGACACAACTTTACATAATATAAAAATATTCGAGAAGTATTTGATTCACTCGCTGCAAAGGAGTTTCAACAGTTACGTTTGCATTACCATTCAGTTTCAAATGCAATTATATAATTCCCAATGTGTTTAACCATTCCGTGCGATATCTGTAGTGAACATTTATATTTTAGAATGCTATATCTGTGATTTTAGTTTGAGAAACATATAATAATCCATTCCCTTAACGATAACTGACGATTACCTCCTTAAACCCTTCTATTCGAGTGTTCAGGTAGAAAGTAGGAGCTCTGTTTACCCCTGCAACTTTGTTGCCCACATAGAAATTGGAAACTCCATGTTTTATGTTATTGATAACAAGCACTCGTTACCTCTAGTTCCTGAGTCCCTAATTATCGCCTGTTGTGTAGGTGTGAAAATTAGAGCTGAGTATAATATGATAAAATATTTCCCTGTGTGTTTGTTCTCCTTGCACTGTTCAAGGATCTCTATATAAATATTCTACCCTAGATTTATCTCTATATAAATAGTCTACCCTAGATTTATCTCTATATAAATATAGTCTACCTTAGATTTATCTCTATATAAATAGTCTACCTTAGATTTATCTCTATATAAATAGTCTACCCAAGATTTATCTCTATATAAATAGTCTACCCAAGATTTATCTCTATATAAATAGTCTACCCTAGATGTATATCTATATCAATAGTTTACCCTTGATTTATCTCTATATAAATAGTCTACCCTAGATGTATCTCTATATCAATAGTCTACCCAAGATGTATCTCTTTATAAATAGTCTACCCTAGATTTATCTCTATATAAATAGTCTACCTTAGATTTATCTCTATATAAATAGTCTATCCTAGATGTATCTCTATATCAATAGTCTACCCAAGATGTATCTCTTTATAAATAGTCTACCCTAGATTTATCTCTATATAAATAGTCTACCCTAGATGTATCTCTATATAAATAGTCTACCCTAGATGTATCTCTATATATATATAGTCTACCCAAGATTTATCTCTATATAAATAGTCTACCCTAGATTTATCTCTATATAAATAGTCTACCCTAAATTTATCTCTATATAAATAGTCTACCCTAGATTTATCTCAATATAAATAGTCTACCCTAGATTTATCTCTATATAAATAGTCTACCCTAGATTTATCTCTATATAAATAGTCTACCCTAGATTTATCTCTATATAAATAGTCTACCCTAGATTTATCTCTATATAAATAGTCTACCCTAGATTTATCTCTATATAAATAGTCTACCCTAGATTTATCTCTATATAAATAGTCTACCCTAGATTTATCTCTATATAAATAGTCTACCCTAGATTTATCTCTATATAAATAGTCTACCCTAGATTTATCTCTATATAAATAGTCTACCCTAGATGTATCTCTATATAAATAGTCTACCCTAGATTTATCTCAATATAAATAGTCTACCCTAGATGTATCTCTATATAAATAGTCTACCCAAGATTTATCTCTATATAAATAGTTTACCCTAGATTTATCTCTATATAAATAGTTTACCCTAGATTTATCTCTATATAAATAGTTTACCCTAGATTTATCTCTATATAAATTGTCTACCCAAGATTTATCTCTATACAGTATAAATAATTTACCCTAGATTTATCTCTATATAAATAGTTTACCTTATATTTATCTCTATATAAATAGTCTACCCAAGATTTATCTCTATACAGTATAAATAATTTACCCTAGATTTATCTCTATATAAATTGCCTACCCAAGATTTATCTCTATACAGTATAAATAGTTTACCCTAGATTTATCTCTATATAAATAGTTTACCTTATATTTATCTCTATATAAATAGTTTACCCTAGATTTATCTCTATATAAATAGTCTACCCTAAAATTTGTCTCTATATAAATTGTCTACCCTAGATTTATCTCTATATCAATAGTCTACCCTAGACTTATCGATATTGAGTTCGAACTACGGTTTTGTTAACACTTGGATATTCTCCTGTTTTATTGATTTTGTATGTGTACTATAAATGATTTAGGATTTTTGTTTTTAAAAAGAGTTTTTTTCATTCAAACTCTCATTTAAGATTGGTCATTTAATCATACTACAATTGTTTAGAGAATATTATTTTTGTATTCTCAAAACAATTCTTGAAGGTACTTACATTTAGGATTTCTGGGATTTGATTTATAATTATGATTAAGGTTGGATGAGAATGTTAATTATGTGGCTATATTAAGGCAGACGAGGCAACCCCATGATACCTGTACCAGGATAGAGTACTCACCTTGTAATATCATAATTCTTTATATATGATATTAGATAGTTTGTGTGGAATAAACGTGTCGTTGATTATTTATAGAACTGTTAGAGGAGAACTTGGCGATATTTCGAGAGATCGGAGATATAGCCTAGACGAATATTAGACGGACAATGGACCACGAATTACAGTGAGACGTTCGACAGGTTGACAATCTGCTTATCGCTGGCCTTAACAATACCCTATACGACCATCACCTGGACAACTGTTATAATTACATTGATTACCGCTAATTAGTTAGAAGCTGTCAAGCAGTCTGTGAGCGTGTACTTCGCGATTACATTTTTTTTTTAATTTGAATGTGGCGAATCAGTGTCATCTTCAACATGACTAAATCATATCATACTTACATCGAACCCTGTTTGTCAACCCTTTTCACTGTACACTATCAAATTATTGTTTAAGCAAGCAATGTTAACTACTACGTGATGTGCAGAACAGTCTGGTATTATTGATGTCACGTTCATCAGGGCTTTACTTCGTCATGGTCATTAGTGTTGTTTCCAGATGAAGAGTAGTTGATGGACGAAATTACCATACAGTCCATTAACATGATACATTGTTTGGTTTTCTGCAACGACAAACAACATTTAAGTAAGCGTTTAAGTTTTAGTATTTCTCATTTCTAAAAGTTTGTTTTTATGTACATGTACTGACAGGTTGACATTACAAGCTAACCAGCAGACACCGATGATGGCCTTAACCTTGAAGCTGGAATTTCGTGTAGAACGGTTAACATGGAACATTAGCTAAAGTTTGTTTGTTTGTTTGTTTATATTTAACGGCCCATCGACGGCTGTGGTCATTTAGGGCCATGGTGATTTATTTATTCACTTTACTTTTTTAACAAACATGTGAATAGCGAAGATAAAATCAGATAAAATGGTTCATTTTAAAAGTATTCGCATTGTATGTGTAGATAATTAAAAATAATAAAAGGGGGTTAAAATAATAAAAGAGATAACGAATAGATGATATGGAATATGCGATATATATATAACGTCAAAAAGGATAAGGTGGGTTAAAAGACATCAGAGTCTATAAAATAGACCGATGTCTTTCAAATAGTTAAATAATGCCTTCGAATCCACGGAACTGAAAAGTGTTTTCATATCCGGGACTCGGAAGTAGTTATCACGAATGTGTTTAAAATCGGAACATTCTATTAAAAAATGCTCCACTGTAAATGGAGTGTCACATGCGTGGCATGAAGGTATATCTTCTCGTTTTAAAAGGTACGAATGAGTAGGATATGTGTGCCCAGTGCGGAGCCGAGCGAGGACAACTTCCTCTCTACGATCTTTCCGACTGGGAATAGATGTTTTAAGTTTCGGTTGTATCTTAAAAAGTTTGTTGTTGGTCTCCATTAGCTAAAGAATAAACCATCTGTTGTACACAAAAGCTGTTATTATGTTTACTCTTTTACTACCTTTATTCCATCTTGTAGTGTAATCTGTCTCCCTTGTCACCATGACTCCTGTCTTGTTATCATGGTTGTCCTGATGACATTAACCTGATATTTTAATTCTTCTGTGTTTGTTCTGAACATGACATTGTGTTACAGCTAACTGTATCCGATATGGGCAGTGAGGAGGTGGAACAGTTTCGTAACAACGTCTCTATTAAAATGTCCGAACCTCCCTGGAACTACAATGCGACGCTCGCGTCTGACAAAAAAGTAAGTAGTCGACTCAGTTATATGTTAGCTCTAAAAAAATCATATCACTGATACATGCCAGCTGAATAATATATAATTTGAAATACAAAACCAATTTCCAAAGCGTCAGAATTATAACAGATAAAATATCACAAGCTGAAACGGTTTGACAAAGGGTTTTGTTCATATGCATATACATGTATGTATATATATGAATATATTATATATGCAATTATTTTACTATTTTGTATATTTTATTATTTTACTATAAAGAATGGTGTTTTAACAGGTTTCTGAATTAGATATCATCACCAATGCACTCTTTTAATAGATGACGTTACACGCCTGAAAACTGAATATATATAAACAGCATATTATATCAAACTTTTGTATTCAGGGGTCAGAATACTCCCCGTTTCTACATGACGTGGTGTACTTGTATATGCTGATACTGAACGAGACAGTAACAGAGGGCAGCGACCATAGGAACGGAACACTTGTCTTTAACAAAGCAAAGGGAAAGACGTTCAGAGGTACCGTGTAGTTGAAGTGTTCACAGAACTAAGTTAAACAGTAAACCATAGTCCTCTTGCGTCTTATTACATTGTTACAAATAGTTAAATGTTCTTCCATTTCCTTTTTACTGAAAAGTTTCCTATTCGTAGAGTTACAGAGTTACACTGTTTATGTGTATTATGTTGGAATATATAACGAGGGTGAGAAACTGTTGCGGCCTGAGTTGATTATTTGTTCAACATTTTCGAATCCTAAGTTATATATTCCACCGTTGTCACGTGATGCCCATGCGTTTTTAATCCACAACAAGCTGTGCGATTCAATCATTCCTGACTGTTGATAGTTGTCAATTTAGTGAATTTAACCTTGATATATTTGAGATGGATTTTATTATTTTCTGTCTTCGTTTGGTCGACAGACGATAAACAATGAACACTGGCGGTTACCTTTAAATCAGATGTCAATTAGATCAATCTAATCCACCGAACTATCGACATGACTCGTCAACAGATGAAATCAGCACCTGACACATTTAAAAATATGATTTCAAATTACCTTCGAGGGAACTTCAGATGAACATTCGAACAGTGAGCTTGAGGTTTTAATTATATCTAGAGGTTAAAATAGAAGTTTCTGTATCCGCTAGCAAATATTCAAACAAATACAGATATAAATGCGGATATCCTAATTCGACAAATGAACCAGTCCTGCGACTCGCTTGTTTCACAGCAGGGAGAGTTTTGAAAGAACGTTGGTCGGTTGGAAAATAATACACTCACGCGTATGGTATATCGTTGAATAATCCATGGTTATTTACCAATGAGGAAAGTGTCGTTACCTGGCAAACGTGGTAGCATTTTCAAATTTAGATTATCGCTAATTAGTTTCCTTGTCCATACAACGTTTTATACATATTTGAACCGGTTGGCAGTCATTATGATTCCTTTCAAAGGATGTCACTACCCAGTCATGCAATTCTATTGGTATGACCATCATTTTTATCCATGCTTATTTTTATTATCTCTATATGTGTCTAGGAGCATGTAGCAAATTGTTCCAAGACAATTATCAATTAGCATGTTACTGTCAGGTTCCATAAACCCACATCTGCGTTACACCAGTGAACGTTGACGTATATAAATCTGTGATTTATGACATACAGGTATCACCGGCAACGTCCAGGTAGATTCTAATGGAGACAGAGAACCAGATTACTGGATCTGGGATATGACCGACTCCGGATCTCGGTTTGAAGTGGTCCTGGAAGCCCAGATGACCAGCTCGGAGACACAGGTAGCATTTAGGGTTTACATACATCCTCACCCTTTCTTTTATGTTTCTATCGATACTTGCCACATAAGTTTTAGAGATACAACATAATTCCCTATTTCAGTTTCAAGTGTATATTTGAAACAACAATGATGACCCCACTACCAACTTTGTGACTGCTTTCAATGTTTTCACGGTCGTCATAAGGAAAGGCCAAGGCGGCCGGGGTTCTATTATCCGATCGGACGTGAATAGGTATGGGGCCACCTGCCCGATCACGTGGGTGTTTTCCTGTGAACTCCGGTTTCCTCCCGCACAAAGACCCCTCGCGCGCTAATATCCGGGCTAACAAGAGTGATTAATATAAGTTAAAATAACTTGTTATAAGTTAATATATATAAGGAAAAAGTTTGAGATATTCTCGGTAACCAACACACGCCCGACGAGAGATTGGAGTTTATTATCAGCGCACGAATTGGTGCTTGAAAACCATTCTCTTTTGGCTCACCTGTGCAGTTTTACCTTCGATTTCTTTGGGGATAAATTATGTCTTTCTATTTGTTCTGAAGACTTCTTGTTTCCTGTCGTAGTGGGGTTTTTGCGTAGACCTTTAATTACGATTACGTAATAACAATGATATTGTTGTATAGGCTGTCCTTATGGCTAGGTCAAGGTCAAAGCAAGTCGGTAGTATACTAAGGTGGTTGATATCGTATCCCATATAGACACATGTATATACCCCTATTCCCCTAAGGTTACGGTCACATCGCGAGGTTAAAAGGCAAATCGCTTCGATGTTTTTTGCGATAACTTATGAACCGTTAAGTATAATTAGATGACTCATTATAGATATGTATAATAACCAGTCGGTGTGGCTTGTACCCAACAAATACCCGAACTTTGTCTGTCACTTTGTAGCTTTGTTTATCATATATTATTGCATGTAACTTAATCATACTTACCACAAAAGTCAAAACGGCAAATATTGTGGTTCAATTGCAGTGTCACCTAGGTACCATATGTCTCATTATCTTCAAGGTGAATAACTCAGATAAAACAAAGACGTTCATTTTATAAGGAGGTCCAATTAAAATTGTGCGTTGGCAAATGTTGATTTACAGTACCCTACAAATAACCATTATTGTTTGTTTTATTATTGATATGTATGAGATATTGTTCCGTCATAGAAGATCCGTGTAGTGAAGACGATACAATGGAGAACAGAGGACGGCCAGCCTCCGACTGACAGTCCAAAGTGTGGGTTCTTTGGAGAATTGTGTCCAACGGTAACGAGAGGTAGAGGATCTGATTTTAACAGTTTTTGTATCATATCTTCATAACAATAAATCTCCGTTCAGAATAACAATGTATGGTCATTGAAGTGTCTTTCCTTTTCTAAGATGTGCTCTTTATATAGCTTTGGGTATTACTGGAGGTAAACCGTTCATGTTACATTCATGAACCATATGATATATATATATGGGTTTTTTATCACATGGCTATCGTGTAATTGTCCGAATACACTTATGTAGAATATTTGGTTATGAACTTATGTCATATAACAGTGTTGTTGTCATAAAGGTATGAATGCCATAACAACTACAGATTATGTTATTAATTTAAAACACTAGACATAGAGCATAGGGGATTATTTCACCAAAGTTTTGTTTTGTTAACTGATACTTAAAACATCTTTTTCCCACAAGGTTCCTTAACCTACATCATCGCTGGTGTGGTTGTGGTTCTGGTAGCAGTAGTTGGATTAGGAGTGGGACTATTCATGTACAGGTAAAAGTCAAAAGATGAAATTTCAAGTATTTGTAGTATACAATAAATTATACATCAATTAAAATGGATGTGGGGGAACTATCAACATTCTAAATAGTGATATAATTCGCTTAATTTTTGATATATCAAGTTGGGAACCCCATTATCTCTCGAGTTCAGTTTTCTGATATTGCAAAAAAAATGAATAAAATATGCTCCTATTCACAGTATGATTTTAAAATCAATACATTTATTTAGTATTAAGTAGTATTTCACTCGAAATAGATTATCGCTGTGATTTTTTCATTGTTGTAAAATAATATAGTATCGAATGTGTCTTATTTTCCCACATTTTTGCAGACGGGCACGATACGAAAGACAGCTTGAACTACAACTTTGGAAAGTAGAATATGAGGATATCAAAGTAACCAAGTCCCGAGCATTTGGAAGCATCAGCCAGGTAAGCCTAAGTATACATTTGTGGAACAACTACAACTTAAAGAATTGATTCTTTATGTGGGATTTCATGATGGTTTCCTTTAATTTGCTGTTTCTGCCGTTACGGTATAGTTGAGCTGTGGTTTCTCCGTATTCACCCTGTTGAGAATGGTTTACCGTTTAACTTAGACAAGAGATCAGGAATATTTTGATTAATGATTCAGTTAATGTGCATACTGATCCGATCCCTCACATAAATGGACATTTTCTCAAGTGATATGCGGTTGACACATTTCAGCAATATTACAGTGCTTGTTTAGAATTCTCTGATAAGGTGTTTGCTACAGATTAAAAACCGAAGACAAAGCTGTAACACCTACCTGCAATATCCTATTGATTAAGAACTTTAAATGAACAAGCTACCACCAAGGGAAATGGATGAAATATATCCTTTTTTTATTATTTCTTAATGAATTATCGCCAATATTTGAAGAAAAATAAAAACATAAGATATGCTTTTTGTTTGTTCCGAGTAAGGTAATGAGTAATTGAGAAGACATTTTTTATCAGAGACCAGATCCATATACATATAGTTAGCACTACTTTCTATATTTTTTCTAAAATCATTAAAAAGGACAAGAAAACACCAGTTGATAACACTTAAAATGCACAAATAAGTCGACAAAGAGGTTCTTTGTTTTCATGGCATACGTTTTGTTGATTTTCCCTTTTCAAACACCAATCCAAATATCTTAATTTTATCTATTTATTCTACTTAAATAGCATCGTGAAATTTCTGCAAGATTAATTTCCCAGCTTAATTTTTTTTTCAACAGTATTTATCTAGAAGGTCGTAAACCATTTTTATATTGTATTAACCGTTGCAGTTATAAAATGGAGGCAAAGACAAATAATCATTTTAGAATGAACATCCAAAACTAACTGTTAATCTATTACTTGGTTTTCTATTTCTAATGGTAGCTTATGAAACGTCCCGAGAGCAATTGACAGTACATGTCATTGGCCGATTATATGAGACAATCCAATAAGCGTCTGCCGAGGTTTGAGCATAGAGAAGGGCAAATTGCTGCTTATAGTGTGCTACTGCAGTACAGTATTCAGTTATGAAGCTAGAATGTAATCGAATTTCACAACACAGCAAAGACGTTAACCAAATGTCGCTAAACAATATTTGTGTCCTGTAACTCAGTGTTGGAGTATATGTCTGCAGATACCTGTAGGTCTACAGAGTTGATTTGGAGTTGATATGTTTCATTGTCCACTGTTTCGTTTTTAAGTAAGCAATGGCCCAGTGAGGAGGCCTTGTTTTTACGAATCTTTGCGTTGACAGTTTCCTTAACTCATTCGAACTAAAACGTGATCAATCTTCTATAAAGTTCAAATATTGCAATAGCTAGCAGAACGTGTACTTTTCGACGTCCTTTATCTATGGTTTTAAGCAAAAGGGCTCACCCAATGTCGTTATAACCGCTGGTAAACCTTTGATTGTTTAAATAGAAACCTTGTAAAATATTGCGTACTGTAACCTTTGTGATTGAGGTTTGCTTAACGTGAATGCTACCTTATACATCAAACCTATTATGGGTGTTCGAATTAAGGGTATATGTGATATTTGGTCTTATTCTTCTTGTGTTTGTTTTGAAGGTTTTCCACGTAAAGCTTTTCCTTGTTCATATTTTTCCATTTTGTTTTTCGATTTCGAATATCGATTTGTTGACACATATCACGTCAAATGCCTTTACAAAGAAAACAGAATTCAGCATTTATGATGATGAATAATTTCATCCTGTACTGCAAAAAATAAAGAACTCTAAATAAAATGACCACTATTTTTGTAGTTGATGATAATGTATCGCCATTTGCACGTTAATTTTCGATGTCCAATATCCTACAACATATGTTTAAAGATGCAAAATCAAATGACAGTAAAAGGTGAAATCGAGCTTAAAAGTCATGTAGTTTAATAACAAATTCTTGATGTTCATACACATAATAGGGCAGCTCCATAAACTATGCAATGTACGAAACGATTTTTTTGTTAAATTCACTAACAAAATTACAAAAGGTATTTGTTATCTCACAAATATGGTCATTGTGTAGTTCATACAATAATCAATCTAGCCAATTTACACATTTGCTGTTGCAACTATGAAATATGGTTATATATACGTAATTTGTGAGATAGCATATGACCTTCACTTGTACAGAAATCAGTTATAATGAATGTATGAGAAGACATACGCCATTAACGCTTACACGAATCACAGTTATAATGTGTAAGATAGCATAAGTCCTCCACTTGACAGAAATAAAAGTTATAATGAATGTATGAGAAGACATACGCCATTAACCCTTACACAAATCACAGTTATAATACATGTATGAGAAGACATATGCCATTAACCCTTACAAGAATCACAGTTATAATGGGTAAGATATCATATGTCCTTCACTTGAACAGAAATCAGTTATAATGAATGTATGAGAAGTCATACGCCATTAACCCTTACACGAATCACATTTATAATGAATGTATGAGAAGACATTAACCCTTACACGAATCACAGTTATAATAAATGTATGAGAAGACATACGCCATTAATGCTTACACGAATCACAGTTATAATGTGTAAGATATCATATGTCCTTCACTTGAACAGAAATCAGTTATAATGAATGTATGAGAAGTCATACGCCATTAACCCTTACACGAATCACAGTTATAATAAATGTATGAGAAGACATTAACCCTTAGACGAATCACAGTTATAATGTGTAAGATAGCATAAGTCCTCCCCTTGACAGAAATAAAAGTTATAATGAACGTATGCGAAGACATACGCCATTAACCCTTCCACGAATCACAGTTATAATGAATGTATCAGAAGACATACGCCATAAACCCTTACAAGAATCACAGTTATAATGGGTAAGATATCATATGTCCTTCACTTGAACAGAAATCAGTTATAATGAATGTATGAGAAGACATTAACCCTTACACGAATCACAGTTATAATGTGTAAGATAGCATATCTCCTTCACTTGAACAAAAATCTCAGTTATAATAAATGTATGAGAAGACATTAACCCTTAGACGAATCACAGTTATAATGTGTAAGATAGCATATGTCCTTCACTTGAACAAAAATCACAGTTATAATAAATGTATGAGAAGACATTAACCCTTAGACGAATCACAGTTATAATGTGTAAGATATCATATGTCCTTCACTTGAACAGAAATCAGTTATAATGAATGTATGAGAAGTCATACGCCATTAACCCTTACACGAATCACATTTATAATGAATGTATGAGAAGACATTAACCCTTACACGAATCACAGTTATAATGTGGAAGACAGCATATGCACTCAACTCTTACACTAATCAAAGGAAATATTGTCAGGACGCATATTTAGTAAATCCTAATTAACGAGACACCAGTATATTACAGAATGATTTTCTTCAGAGTGGCCGTACTATCTTATTACAGAACTCCAAATTCAACAACGGAAAGGGCCGATTATATAATTATATAATATTAGATTTCATTAATATGAAATATAATAATAGTTCTCTGTGTTTGGATCATTAACCACGTCATACAAAGTTAAAACTAGGATAATCATTGTTTACAATTCATCTTAATGTAATATAAAATTGCCGGCTCCGTCCCATTATTATATTTTGGGTTCTGCAATAACATAGCCGGATAGTCCTGTATCCAAACGAGAATACTATTTAACTAAATCAATGATTACAGATTAAAGTGATGTTTATGATATCTTTGATAGAAAAGTAAATTGGTATTTATATAAAAAAAGCAAATATTTTTGTCTGCGTTTTTATGATATCTTTGCGGTTATTTAAATGTTTCTGGTTTCTCTTCTTTTGTTTGAATCTCATGGAATCCTCTTATTTTTGCGTCTCCTGAGTCACTTTTCTTTGTTTTGGTATTATCTAGGTTCCGTTTGCTATATTTTCGGATCGAATGAAGGTTTTGACGTTGTCTTTAAGCAGTTGTGTGACGATGATCTAGTTTACCTCACCTTTTCAACCGAACTTAATCCAACATTGTTGATAACTTTTATATAGAAGTAAATATTTTCCCCATTCGTTGTACATCAATGTAACTAGAAAGTGATGCTACATTACAAAATTGATGGATCAACCATTGTCATGTATGTATATATAATCAAGCTAAATGATGGGACCCTGTTTATGTTTTCTTTTGTGTACCTGTTATTGAATCGTTTGGTTTTGATTTCTTTTCCAGCTCAGCCTGAATACAATAGCGTCGATAAACGTGTCCAGTGGTCGCCTCTCTGATAATTCCGCTGGTGGTGACCAGCAGGTTTTCTGTAAGATCGGGATGTACAAACATACAGTTGTTACTATCCGGTCTCTGTCACACAAGAAGGCCACCAGCCTCGAACGCCAGGATCTGAAGGACCTGAAAGCTGTAAGAACTCTTCCGAAAAACTTAATCGCAAAGGTTTAGGAACATGCGCTATTAGAAATGTAAACTGTTAGGCATGCTTAATATTAAACATATTGTTCTAAATCATCGTTTTCATTAGCCGTTATAATTATTCAGTACTGTAAACATCGACTATTTCTTTCGTCACTAAATGATTTGAGTAACAGTTGCCAGTATGTCCTGTTATATAATAGGTTACGTATGGATGGGGGCAGTCATGTTTCTATGGACGGTAACATATTGTTTGTATGGATTGATATTGATAATCTATCTTTTTCTGCTATTGCTGTGATTTTTCCATCCTGTGTGTTTTTTTTAATTCTGGGTGATTTTGAGGCATCTATACAATGCTGAAGTTATATAAATTATAAATTCGTTCAAAGTTTTTTAGTTATATTAACGGCGAGTCTGACTCTCATTTATGAACTGTATCTCTTCACGTGTCTTAACATCGACACATCTTCATTACGGGAAAATACCTTCTAAGTGTCAAGACGTACTCTCTGTCTACTCCACTAACTGAAAGGTGACAGAGGACAGCAACAATAATTACAAACAATATCCTATTGAGATGATGGAAAATACGTGTTTGCAGTCGCATGACGTCGGGAATACACTGAATAATGAATAGCAAGGCTAAAGTTACTCTGCCTATAAAACAGCACAAGCATTTTTTGAACTAATGGAGTTCATTAATCAATCAATGTACATCCTCGAAATGATACGTGCTGTTGCTGATCTGAATTGTGGAAAATTTGAATTACATGGTGGACTAGTATTGGAATAAAAACATAAGCTATATATAAGCAGTTTGAAACAAATAATTTTATAAATGTTTAATAACAATGTTGAAAGGGAGAATTAACTTTATCATCTTAAATAAAGTGATAGGTTGACATTATTCAATTTAGGGAAACAAAGTACAGTATTAACGGACAACTTTAGCGAGATAGCAGATTACAGATTACAGAAAAAAAAACTAGATTTAGTTTTGTTGTTCATATAAATATAGATATCCAATGGAATTAACTTTCTTCACAATTAGAAACAGGACTTTGAAGAATCGTATACTTTGGTGGTTTTTTTGTGAGTCAGTCTGTTTTGTATTATATTGAACACAAAGAAAACGCATCTTTTTTCTTGACACCCAAAAATAGTTTTGAGGGTTTATGTATAGACTAATTAATTCTAGCTTCGATGGGAATTATCTAAAGAACAATGCTTAAGTAGTTTATAAATGTTAAAGCGGCAGAACTATTAACTGATATTTATAGTCGTAGTATAAGTATACTATAGGACATCAAGCAAGTCGAGTCCTCTCCGCGTGACACCCATGTGATTGATGGTGAGCTAGACAATCGAGCTCCCGGACCAAAGATAATGGATATGTACGTCGTTGACACATCAGTATGGTCAGCCAAAACGAAACTACTTAAAAAAGCGTCAGACAAAGTACATAACATTCTTTGTATCGGTGCCATTACTCCGCTCGCTAAGCGTATACATTCCCTCGTGAATTCGAAATCGTGTAATGTCAGAACAATAACAGCATATACAAAAGTACAAACGTTTGAGACCATTACTAATGTGATGAGCTATATAATGAAGTTTATATACTGGCTTGGGAAAGCAGCAAGTAGAACCACCGATAAAACTGTCTTTGTGAGCACTCTTGTGAAGTTCCTGAATTAAATACAAACAAGGCAGGTCCTTATCCTTATCATTATCTGTTATTTGGTACACTGTATTACAATACCGTAATAAACTACGATGAAGTATTTCGTCATTCGCAACATTGGAAAACATTGCAAACAAAGACCAGATTGTATGATACTTTGTCGACATAACAAAGTAATAATCATGCAGATATTTGAGTGTGGTTTTGCAGAGATCAAGAAACACAGACCTCAATAATAATGAGCAGATGATCTAGAAGAGTCTCTAGGAACATGTATATACAATCGAAGTGATACATTGCTGATAAAAATAACAACACATCGCCGATACAGCTGAAACAGTTAAATTCAAGCTAAATGTAAATCCAAATCAGCATGTTCTCGTTTTGCATACCCATCAATTTCAAGATCTACAAAAAAAAATCCTTTCATTCCATGAGGGACTCGGAATATCTTAAACGATTTAACAGTGGACAATTTGAAGTTTGAACTACCACTAAGCAAGATTAAGCCCATCGGTAATGTTTTAACAATACAATTTATTCCGGATAGCCGAAAATTCAATATTCAATATATACGTAGATTATCCACTTCTATGATATATCATACATACAGATTTATAAACCTTTCCAATATATGATACAGTTAGATTTTAATACTTAATTATGTATAATAAAATAAGAATATGCATTTCTGTAAATACAGATTACAGATGTAGATGCATTTGCCTTTATATCATAATACGATCATTAAAGGGTGGTATATTAACAACATCAGCCATTGTCTCAGGAGGGTTGACTTTTACATTTACTCGATATCTATATATATATATTAACCATAAAGTTTTCTTTACATGTCGAGTTAAATTTAGAATACCGAAAATTTCCATGAGGGGACTTCTTATCAACTCTGGACTCCTTCACCTGTTTTTGATGTTAGAGATGTTAATGAAGCACAAATCATTACAAACAGGAATTTTAATATAAACCTTTTTGAATTATACAAAATGACATAGCTTGATAATTGATATATTATAAAAGTTTAAAGAGCTTACCTAGATTGTATTTTTGTCTAATACTTTTTTTCTAAGCTATGTCGCACTTTGTTTTGGAAAAACATATTTTTTAACACAATTTATATAGTTTGACATATAAATGTATTATTTGACATATAAACGTTTTATTTCATAAAAAAAATGGTCGATTCATCACTACTAGTATTTGAATAATTTGACAAAAACCGAATTTAGTATTAAAAATATAAAATTATTGTAAGTATTTGATAAAAACATCCTTTCATGTTAGTTAGATGAATTCCTTAGATTTTGGTTACTCATATAACGATTACAAATTAGGTCACTCTTTCTTATAAACTTGCCTATTTCTACTTTAGAATAACGTTATAATTAGTGTACCCTCCAATACATCGACTTTCCTTCATCATCATTAAAAGCCGACTCATTTGTAATGTTTGTAATTAACAGAATTATCTTATGATAAATCTTTGTGCTGACTTTGTGCTCGTGTCTTTGCGTGAAAGCTTTACATTGACTTTATGTCACTGACCTTCTTTTTTAATGCTGTAGTTTACTACTGAAAAGTCGTTTGATGTAAAGCAATCTCTTAACAGGCTTTCTCTGTCAGCAGCATTGATTAGCTGTGTAGGAAGTAGCATCTAAACAGTCTCGTCAGATATCATTAGGCTCTGTAGATTAGTAGATAGAAAACCTTAAACGATTACGGATACTCTTATATACATCTTCTGGTCGTACATGGTTTAGATAATAGAAATATAAAGGTATTGCCCGTAATATTAATCATAAAAAAATATCAAATCACAATCTATTGAAAATGATTCATGGCCTGACACAAATTTGACTCTTTCAGCCCGTCCGTATAGGGACAGTCACCACTCTGCGCTGATTCACCATCATAAGAAACTCAGAGTTGTCAACAAGGGATAAGGTAGCAATTTCAGCAGCAAATATATCGGACCACTGTTCTTCAGATATAAAGTTCTCCAATTATTTCTTAGTTATTCTAAATCGATTGATCTCCATCGCTCTATATCTCCATAAAAGCCTTATGATTGTACAGCTGGACACGTAGTAACAGGCGATCCAGATACTATCTATAATGCAATGTTATGGGTGCATGTCATGAAGGCCCAAACTATCGGTAGAATCTGTGTTAATGGTTCTTGAGGAAAACTACTCACGACTATGCCGGACATGATAAAAGCCAAAATGTAAATTATTAAGCGATACGAGAGGTTGCTGAATTGGAGTAATATTCAGCTTGAAATTTAAGTTTAAAAAACACGCGCTATATATATTTCTATATTCTACTTTGTTCATTTCCATCATTCATACCAAACTGAGGGAACGTAATGTTCCTATGCTTAAATCTTTCTTTCCAAGAAAATCAAATGGCACAATAGATATATGGTTGTTCAGTAATTTTCAGCATATTTTGTGAAAAGAACGATCAAGCCAAACATGTCAATTCATTCCTGGTAGACAATAACTGTTTTGTGCCCGATGGCAAAATACTACGGCCCGACTTTGATTTTACACACAGCTTAAGAGTTGTTAAGGACATGTAACAAATCTCACATGTCTTACGAGTCCTTCAGTTCAGTTATAGACATATCGACGAGTGTGTTTATTACATTGTAAATAAGAAGAATTTTTAGACCACTTAATCGTACATGATTGTTCCTACAGACGCCAACATCAACGATCTGCTAAAAGGTGAATGATAAGCGTGACAAAACTGATTTACCGATCGTCTTAAACCAATATTATCCAACGTATTTTCGTTGAGTAATTAACAGACCAAGTCTCGTGGAATGCAAAATTAATTGACTTTATTCAAAATTAATCCATATTCACTTTATCCTCAAAATCGGCATCAACATCGATCTATATTGACCTCCAGCATTAAGCTTTTGATTTCAGTTGCTTTTCATTGTCTATTTGGTCAACAAAAGGAACCTCTGAAGTAAAATCCAACAGATTATTGTATATTTACATACATTTAACAAAAATATACATAACCTGATTACTTAACAGTATACTGTTTGTATACCTAACCTGATTACTTAACAGCATACTGTCTGAATACATAACCTGATTACTTAACAGAATACTGTTTGTATACATAACCTGATTACCTAACAGTCTACTGTTTGTATACATAACCTGATTACTTCACAGCATACTGTTTGTATACATAACCTGATTACCTAACAGTCTACTGTTTGTATACATAACCTGATTACTTAGCAGCATACTGTTTGTATACATAACCTGACTACTTAACAGTATACTGTTTGTATACATAACATGATTACTTAACAGTATACTGTTTGTATGCCTAACCTGATTTCTTAACAGCATACTGTGTGTATACATAACCTGATTACTTAACAGGATACTGTTTGTATACATAACCTGATTACTCAACAGCATACTGTTTGTATACATAACCAGATTACTTAACAGCATACTGTTTGTATACCTAACCTGATTACTTAACAGTATACTGTTCGTATACATAACCTGATTACTTAACAGCATACTTTTTGTATACATAACCTGATTACTTAACAGCGTACTGTTTGTATACATAACCTGATTACTTCACAGCATACTGTTTGTATACATAACCTGATAACTTAACAGTATACTGTTTGTATACATAACATGATTACTTACCAGCATACTGTTTGTATACATAACCTGGTTACTTAACAGAATACTGTTTGTTTACATAACCTGATTACTTAACATCATACTGTTTGTATACATAACCTTATTACTTAACAGAATACTGTTTGTTTACATAACCTGATTACTTAACAGCATACTGTTTGTATACATAACCTGATTACTTAACAGTATACTGTTTGTATACATAACCTGATTACTTAACAGCATACTATTTGTTAACATAACCTGATTACTTAACAGTATACTGTTTGTATACATAACCTGATTACTTAACAGCATACTGTTTGTTTACATAACCCGATTACTTAACAGCATACTGTTTGTTTACATAACCTGATTAATTAACAGTATACTGTTTGTATACATAACCTGATTACTTAACAGCAGACTGTTTGTTTACATAACCCGATTACTTAACAGCATACTGTTTGTTTACATAACCTGTTTAATTAACAGTATACTGTTTGTATACATAACCTGATAACTTAACAGTATACTGTATGTATACATAACCTGATTACTTCACAGTATACTGTTTGTATACATAACCTGATTCCTTAACAGTATACTGTGTGTATACATAACCTGATTACTTAACAGTATACTGTTTGTATACATAACATGCTTACTTAACAGTATACTGTTGTATAAATAACCTGATTGCTTAACAGCATACTGTTTGTATACATAACCTGGTTACTCATCAGCATACTGTTTGTATACATAACCTGATTATTTAACAGTATACTGTGTGTATACATAACCTGATTATTTAACAGTATACTGTGTGTATACATAACCTGATTATTTAACAGTATACTGTTTGTATACATAACCTGATAACTTAACATTATACTGTTGCATAAATAACCTGATTACTTAACAGCATACTGTTTGTATACCTAACCTGATTACTTAACAGCATACTGTGTGTATACATAACCTGATTACTTAACAGCATACTATTTGTTAACATAACCTGATTACTTAACAGTATCCTGTTTGTATACATAACATGATTACTTAACAGTATACTGTTTGTATACATAAACTGATAACTTAACATTATACTGTTGTATAAATAACCTGATTACTTAACAGCATACTGTCTGTATACATAACCTGATTACTTAACAGTATACTGTTTGTATACCTAACCTGATTACTTAACAGCATACTGTTTGTTTACATAACCTGATTAATTAACAGTATACTGTTTCTATACATAACCTGATTACTTAACAGCATACTATTTGTTAACATAACCTGATTACTTAACAGTATCCTGTTTGTATACATAACCTGATTACTTAACAACATACTGTTTGTATACCTAACCTGATTACTTAACAGTATACTGTGTGTATACATAACCTGATTACTTCACAGTATACTGTTTGTATACATAACCTGATTAGTATACTGTGTGTATACATAACCTGATTATTTAACAGTATACTGTTTGTATACATAACCTGATTAATTAACAGTATACTGTTTCTATACATAACCTGATTACTTAACAGCATACTTTGTATACATAACCTGATTACTTAACAGCAGACTGTTTGTTTACATAACCCGATTACTTAACAGCATACTGTTTGTTTACATAACCTGATTAATTAACAGTATACTGTTTCTATACATAACCTGATTACTTAACAGCATACTTTGTATACATAACCTGATTACTTAACAGCACACCGTTTGTATACATAACCTGATTACTTAACAGCATACTTTGTATACATAACCTGATTACTTAACAGCATACTATTTGTTAACATAACCTGATTACTTAACAGTATCCTGTTTGTATACATAACCTGATTACTTAACAACATACTGTTTGTATACCTAACCTGATTACTTAACAGTATACTGTGTGTATACATAACATGATTACTTAACAGTATACTGTTTGTATACCTAACCTGATTACTTAACAGTATACTGTGTGTATACATAACATGATTACTTAACAGTATACTGTTTGTATACATAACCTGATAACTTAACATTAGACTGTTGTATAAATAACCTGATTACTTAACAGCATACTGTCTGTATACATAACCTGATTACTTAACAGTATACTGTGTGTATACATAACCTGATTATTTAACAGTATACTGTTTGTATACATAACCTGATAACTTAACATTAGACTGTTGTATAAATAACCTGATTACTTAACAGCATACTGTTTGTTTACATAACCCGATTACTTAACAGCATACTGTTTGTTTACATAACCTGTTTAATTAACAGTATACTGTTTGTATACATAACCTGATAACTTAACAGTATACTGTATGTATACATAACCTGATTACTTCACAGTATACTGTTTGTATACATAACCTGATTATTTAACAGTATACTGTTTGTATACATAACCTGATTCCTTAACAGTATACTGTGTGTATACATAACCTGATTACTTAACAGTATACTGTTTGTATACATAAACTGATAACTTAACATTATACTGTTGTATAAATAACCTTATTACTTAACAGCATACTGTTTGAATACATAACACCTGATTACTTCACAGTATACTGTTTGTATACATAACCTGATTAGTATACTGTGTGTATACATAACCTGATTATTTAACAGTATACTGTTTGTATACATAACCTGATAACTTAACATTATACTGTTGTATAAATAACCTGATTACTTAACAGCATACTGTTTGAATACATAACCTGATAACTTAACAGTATACTGTTTGTATACATAACCTGATTACTTAACAGTATACTGTTTGTATACATAACCTGATTACTTAACAGCATACTGTTTGTATACATAACCTGATTACTTAACAGTAACCTGTTTGTATACATAACCTGATTACTTAACAGTAACCTGATTATTTAACAGTATACTGTTTGTATAAATAACCTGATTACTTAACAGTATACTGTTTGTATACATAACCTGATTACTTAACAGCATACTGTTTGTATACATAACCTGATTACTTAACAGCATACTGTTTGTATACATAACCTGATAACTTAACAGTAAACTGTTTGTATACATAACCTGATTACTTCACAGCATACTGTTTGTATACATAACCTGATTACTTAACAGCATACTGT
>NW_018406484.1:467665-526451 GCF_002113885.1 Mizuhopecten yessoensis
TTACAACAACACATGTACATTACAACTACACATGTATAACAACACATGTACAACAACACATGTACATTACAACAACACATGTACATGTACAACACCACATCTACATTACAACTACACATGTATAACAACACATGTACAACAACACATGTACATTACAACAACACATATACATGTACAACAACACATGTACAACAACACATGTACATTACAACAACACATGTACATGTACAACAACACATATACATGTACATCATACTCAATTGCACAAACATACTTATTGTACGATACTATCAAACTACACTTAAAACACTTTTACATATTATTTAATTTACATGACATCTCGTATAATATTACAGTTATTGTATATAGTTGCGGCAGAGTATTGGACCACTGTAAACAGATGACTTCATCGAGTAGGTCTTTTCTCCTCGCAATTTAGCTCAATAAGCCAATGTGGTTTCCGGATGATACTCAGGGGAATGTATACATGTACTTGGTTCAACTTTTGTTTTACTATGCTTTAAACGTTAATTATAGGACATGCATAGCAGTTTCGCTAATATAGTATGGCCACTGTGTTATATGTATTTATACAACTATATAGTCGTCTACTTATTTATCGCAGATGACAATAATATTTTCAATGAATTTTGATTTATCTTGAATATTAATATTGATAAAACGTACATTATACTTATACAGAAATCATCGCCCGTGTAAGATACAGGGAGAATCCACCGTTTCGACCGCATTTAGCTGAAAACCATTATATTAATACAAACAGCAACGATGTAGACAACGTCAATGATGCATTGTCCGCCATGACAAACCTCATGATGTCTTGTTATGCGGAGGAGCCGGAGGACCGTCCCTGTTTCTCAACCATCAGGAATCACATATCGAAACTAAATAAGGGAAGGTAAACACGTTATCCTCTCAGTGGAAACGGGACATGCAATGGACATCAACCACAGATTTAGTTGTATATTTAGTTTGCTTTTCATTTGATATTTTAAGGTACCAAAACAACGAATATGTACATGAGATCCTCGCGCTTGTAAAATATCCTTCGTTGTTGATGACGAAGATTATTTTCAAAATAAAGATTAATTCCAAATTAACAATTAATTATCAGTCTAAAATTATTCATAAAGAAATGTTGGGTCACACTAAAAATAGCCGCCACACTCTTGTTATTGCTTGTTTTGTATTGACCACAGGAAGACGAACATTGTAGATAATATGATCACTATGTTGGAAAAGTACGCTAACAATTTGGAGCATGTCGTGGAACAGCGAACACACGCACTCCTAGACGAGAAAAAGAAAACTGACTCTTTGCTGTACAGAATGTTACCAAGGTAATCATGCATTGTGAAATGTGTATAGTTCGTGTAAAATAACAAATGATTCTTATGTGTAGACTTTCTTGTTATATCGTTTCTGATGTAAATGGGTTCAAATTACATGTAAACATAATGACGAAGCCCTAACATTTCTATTGTAATTGGGTAAAAAGTTACCTATTTAACATCTTGGCGTTTTCCTAACGTGTCACTCTAATTAGAAACAAAGTAACATGTAACAGATTGACGTAGCGAAGGAATAACCTGATTTTATATCAGCGTAAAGCTGCCTTTATGTTTGTCATCATTGTGGATATTTCTTTGTATGTCCTGTTTTTATATCAGCGTAAAGCTGCCTATATGTTTGTCGTCATTGTGGGTATTTCTTTGTATGTCTTTATTTTATTTTTATATATTTTTATATTATTATTTCCTAACACTGACTTAAATTTGCTTACAGAGTTGTGGCAGAAAGGCTCAAAGCTGGAGAAAACATCTGTCCGGAAATATTTGAATCTGTTACTATTTTCTTCTCTGACATAGTAGGGTTCACATCACTTTCCTCAAACAGTACCCCAATTCAAGTGGTGGACTTCCTTAACGATCTCTACACCAGTTTCGACATGGTTATAGCCCAATACGACGTGTACAAGGTAGGCTAACACACACCACTTAGCTCAACATCATATGTCTTGAGCAGCCTGGTACTAATTCACCAGTGTTCCACTGCATATGTTTCATTTGTCCACATGTCATAGCTTTTGTAATAGCTGAAATGTATTCAGATGTATAGATGTGAAATAGTTATAGATTATCACACTGTGTTTTAAGGGGTTTGTCGACAGAACAATTTTCTCATTACGAGCACGTGGAAAAACGAAAGGTCACCCCAGAAGCACTCGACATTTCATCCACGCGCGGCGATAAGAAAATTGAAAGAACTACAAACCCTGAATTCTTTGTGTGATTAACTGTTTATCATCTTTATACGACTACTTAAGGATTAACTTGAATATATTTTTTATGTTATGGAGATATAACCAATAACCAATCTAAATAAACAGCGCAACGGTTTATGATGAGAGTACACTTCGGTTTTTGTGTTAATAGCTCCATTACATAAAAATATATTAAAGTTAATCCTTATAGTTTAATCTACTATACACAATCCCTGTGGAAATCCATTTTTCCTTTTCTCTTAGAAATTGTTACGCCACTGTGTCAGCCAATCAAAAGCGAAGTTACAAACGGCGACGTCAATTTTTACGTTATGGGCTGATAACATATTTTTTTAAGCCAATTAAAATGCTTGTTACCAGCAAGATTAAATAACCTCATAATAACATATCTCCCTAATTACTTCTAGGCTTTATAATCATAGAGAGCCTCGGTCTGAAACAAACGTTAACAAATAGAATTTGCGTGGAGGAACACATAAACCTTAAACTATGTAGAACGATAGTGTGATGCTATCATCACAATATTCTTATCCTATTTTGATAATGATTTCCTTATAGCGGACTATTTTCTTACGCAGAACATCGTTGTTTGGATATCATTTCCAATTCAGGACGTCACCTGGCGCGAGCAGATGTTTATTTCCAAGAAAATACATTCCCAAATTTGGAAATTCATTCTCAAGTTGTTTTCAAGTCGTGCTCATTTCTTCTTGAGTATTCTCATAATCACAACTACATGAAATTGTCATTAATATATCCTTCTATCAGTAGATTGTATAAAGTAGTATACATATGATAATAAATGAACAATAACAGTTTGTTCTTGATTTTTTTGTTTCCTGTAACGAAACCCAATTGATGTAAATGACTTATAATTGATATACGCACGTCAAAAAACGGTTTGAAACTTGTACCTAGTTAAACATTGATATTAGGTAGAAACCATTGGAGATGCTTATATGGTCGTGAGTGGACTCCCTCTGAGGAATGGCAACCTTCATTCGACGGAAATAGCAAACATGGCGCTGGCTCTTCTACAGTCTGTGGATACGTTTGAAATAAAGCATCAACCGGGCATGAAATTGCAGCTAAGAATAGGCATCCATACAGGACCCTGTGCTGCCGGTGAGTATACAAACCTTATACGAAACAAATAATGAACTATTACATTTGCTCAAATGCAGTGTGTAAAACACGAATGCTGTTGTAAATTTTTATATGACTTTTGTTGGTTTCCATCATATCGTCTAGATCACATCGCTTAATATGTCTTATGAGTCGACAGTCAAATTTTCCCGATGAGTTGCGACCCACCTGAGGAACTGTGTTCCAAGGTTACAAGAAAAACGAGGAAAACAACTCGTCTGGTGGGTCTCAATTGTAACTCCGAGGGAAACTAGTTTGACTTTGGACTGACAAAGCATAACACGATTGTATTGTCAGTTGACCAACATGACCAGTCAACAGTTTATTACGTGACAAGTCGAGGGGTAGCAAAGATAAGTAATTACGTTTGGTACAAAATTAGAGAGTGCGATTAGTAATATCAGGAGGAAAACAATCAAAACTACTAAATATACAATTCCATAAAGAGTCAGGTAACATCACAGTACATGATGCAAAGTCCAGTTTCGTCATAAAATTGTATTAAATTGATTCAAATTCCAGGAGTAGTAGGCCACACCATGCCAAGATACTGTTTGTTTGGGGACACTGTCAATATGGCCTCAAGGATGGAATCAAATGGGGAAGGTAAATGTTAACAGCTTTTCTTTCTTTTCATTATCAAGTTGGGTTCTTTTCTTGAATATTTTGACTAAGATTTTCTTATAAACGCTATTCTACATAGTTCCAAAAATTCTGAATCTATAGATGTGTGTAAGTCTTCTTTCCATGCTCACTAGGAGTATACCATATAAAAACAATTACATGCATACTAATGTGTAAACATGTAATTAGATAAGTAACCCAATTTATATTTCTAACTAAAACTAAATTTTATACATTTTATAAATCTACAGATTTCATGGTTTTGTTATCAGGTCAGTATGAAATTTCGTGACTTTCAAATCTTAATAATAACTAATCGTTTTACTAACCGGTTACCTGTACGATACAGGTCGCATTACAAAGTTGTGTTGTACATATACAATACAGAAATTATAACAAGTTCTCTTTATCAACCGTAACGATCACTACGGTCGGAAACAAAATCATTGTTTGCTCACAAATCTTGTACTTAGTCGATGTAGGCTCTGCAGAAGACTTTAACTTAGGGTAGTATACCACATATCTGTCTTGTCTTGCATTCGCAGCAATCGTAACATATTGTTGATAATACAATGTTGTCCTAGCTTTTATACTACACACCCCTGTATCGTTTAGCTGAATGTATCTTAATCCTTTAAGATACATGATGAACTGAACCGTTATTTATGAAATTATTACACTGAAAATGGAGCAACTTAATATATTTAGTTTTGATTTTTGATTTTTACTTAAAGATATAATTATCTATCAGTATCCTTGTTAGTTTATTGTTATCGGGTATGTTATCATGTGACAGCTTCTGTAATTACCCGGTCTACGGATTCATCTTTAACGCACCTTTATTCCGTATCCTGATCCATATGAATTAGTAGCGCCCATACCTATATTGAATTGTTTTGTTCATACAGCACTAAGGGTTCACATGAGTAGTTCGACGTACAAGTCGCTGTGTCAACATCAGGGCTACGACATTCAGGAGAGGGGTAGCATGGAGATCAAGGTACGATTAGTATAGGATTATCAAAAAACCACATATAAGATAAACCGTGTTATTATTCACTGGCTGTTTATTTATCAAACCTTGAAACCCTTTTTATACTTTGTTTTTACAATAAATTAGTCGATTTTCTGATTATTTCTCCTATACAAGGGAATTATGTAATCAAAGGCATGTTTTGATGATCTCTGAGAAAGAAGACACGAAAACAACTAACATATCAAAAATGTGAACAGTGGTGGTTGCTCACGTACTGAAGATGTTCTACCGAATATATTTATGTGTTTAAACCAATTTTTATAGTTTAATGAATTTATTTCTAAGTTTATGATCGACCACTATTACTAAAGATAGACTTGGTTACTGGTAGGACCCCTCATTTTATAAGCTGTCCTATGGAACCCTCAAACTGAATAAAAAATACTTTTCTTAAACATTGATTGATTACGCCTTGCTTACACCAAATTAAAACTCAATTATGCAACGTCTTGTCTAAATCAAAATCAAAAATTTCCTTTATATTTTAGAAACTGATTGAATGAAGTTTTAATATGACTATTTCCAGGGGAAGGGAAAACAGACCACTTACTGGTTGCTGGGTAAGTCATGTTCGGATAGGTCGTTGAAGTCGGTTGTACCAACGACGTTCATGATGTGAAAGGCGGAGAGATGTCATTTACCTCTGTCATTCCTTTATCTTCGGACCAAAGCACGCATTTCATTGATAGAATACATCCATACTGTGGGATATAGACAGAACAAATCATAACCCGAAGGTGACATTTTTAAGTTTATAACGTGGCCTTGCAAAGTGCTTAACTTCAGAAACATTGTATCCCTGAGGGTTATAAACTGCGTCATCACTGGGCGCATGGAAAGTGTGACAAAAGTGACGACACTATAGTACCCTGGTTACACTGCATAAAGTGATGACGCGATGATGACGTTTTCTGAGTGATAACGTGTTTAATCCGTATCTAGGTAAAGGAAGACAGGTTTGTCTTTTCCCTAGTCAAACTTGAAATGTACCTGTGAAGTGTGTGAGAAACAAAATCTGACAGTGTAATATTTGATCGGAATGTTTTATAGTTCACCATGTTAAAGCACAACTCCTGAACTACTTGTAATAAGTTCTTGTCTTTGCTTTGTTTCAGGAATTAATGATGCGAGTATTGTATACTACTGTTGCGTTCTAAACATACCGAAAATAAATTACAAAAATGCTTACCTGCAGAAAGAAGATATTCTGTAGATAAGTAATTATTACTGACATAAATTTGTAAAGAACGTATTTTTAGTTTTTACAACGTAAGTTTTATTCGTCGTTAGATATGTGACTCAATCAAATGAAGTGTACGGTAGACATTAATCAAACACGATAAAATGTCTTTTCCTGTTGATACTGTAATATTGAGTATGGTGTATAGTGATGACCTAATATCAGAGGTAGTTAAATTATAGAGGTTATATATTACGTAATCATACATTAAATTATACATTTTATACAACGTACAACAGTCACATGTGAAGAAAGAAATGCTTGAAGCTACATTTCTACATAACATACAGCCAAAATAAATACTCCAATAGGATGCGATTCCCAAAAGATACATTTACCAAAAGATGCAATACAATATCAGCCCAATTTGCACTCGCCAGGCACCGAAAATGCTTGTCCGCTTGGTGGCGTTCCACTCGATCGGAATAAATGTTACACCGGTAGGCTACCCAAATGAAGCAGGCTCAGTGTTTTTACGTAGAAGTGATATCAGCTTGATTTAATGTTAAGTTAAATGTATCCATCAGAATAATTATCATCGTATCAGATTAAATGATTTCTTATAATATGAAGATCAATTTGGAATTGTCGATTCTAGTTTTAGATACCCGTTTGGAATAATATCGATCTTTTCATTCCAGAAACAATGTATGTATGATTTTTTTGGTAAAGTTTTACATATTCTAAAGGAATATATTGATCAGATTTAACACAAATAGCAACGAAAAAGTTGCTGATAACGGTAAATGATTACATGGAATAAAAATACCCGAAGGAGTAAGATGTTAAGGTCTTAAAGAAACGAGGCAATTTACCTTCATCGTATAAAATATACCTTCAGAAGAAAAACTCTACTGGTCCCCATATCTTCATAAGACAGACACTACAAGTCCCATAACTTTCATCAAAATGATTCCGATTCCCCAAACCTTTATCAGGGAGACACTAGTGGTACCAACTCCTTTGTCAGATATACACAATTGATCGTTGCAGTTTAAGGTATTTTTAACACCTATGTACCATTACAGGTCGGGATACTGAAGAGGAAAACCCCCAGAAAACACTTTATTTCAGTATATAGAATAAATAATATGTAATGTGGAATTAAACGTTTTACCCCACCTTATAAATGGTGTAAAGGTAAATAGTACATGTCACGTAATACATAACAGGAAAGGCATGGTGTACAATAAAAGGCGGAGTTATCGCCCTTATTCCGTCTTTGCATATTGCAGAGTTATCTGCTCTTGTGAGTAGGTATTGATTGTTACGTCATTGGTCAGAAGTTCTGCCTTCAGTGTGGTTCGGCGGTGAATTGCGGATATTAAGTAAAAATGATATATCGATATCGGAGAGGGGCATTGTCAGGTGGATACAGGGTTTTCAATCTAGAAAGTACACATTCTCCTTGATTGGACATCAACCAAATCCTACAATGTATATAGACGTTAGAAAATCACTGCTCCAGGGCAGAGATTAGGTCCTTTAGACACCGATGTTTTGATGCACCAGACATTCATTCATAGATGCTTCATATGCATGAGAAATAAAAACATTAAAGTTTGTGTTGTACTGGATATTGCACGTTTGCTGAAATAATACAATCTGTATCTAATTGTATTGTCATTTATTCCGTCTTTTCGTATTGCAGAGTAATCTGCTCTTGTGAGCAGGTATTGATTGTTCGTCATTTATTTGTGAGAGTAGCGTCATATTTTTTTGAGAAAACGACGTAATTTTCTTACACAAACTAATGACGTCGCAATTAATACCTACTCACAAGATCAGATAACTCTGCAATACGAATAAACGGAATATATTGAAGGAGGATTGTTTCCGGGTAAAAATTATGTTGAGAAATCAAAAGTATCCAAGTGATTTTTTGTTTTGCAATTTAGTAATATGAAGAAAATGTATGGAAAAAGTATAAAAGATTTTGAGAGATGTTTTAGCCGTTATGATATTACATAATAGCCTTTATTCAATACCATACAGTAATGTGGTTAAAGAAGCAGAACTACGTCATTGTTGCGGAATGCGTGATAAATACGTAGTAACGTATCCTGCTATATAATGGATACTGTACAAAAATTGATAATATCACAGATGATATAATTTAAGTAATAGTGGAGACATGTTATTGTGTATATTTTTACAAGTTATCCCTCGCCATGAATATGCTGATCTTTTGATTGTTCAAAAATTGGGTTGCTAGTAATCGAATGAAGAGTATGGACTTTACACAATGCATTCAGTTACAGTTATGAAAAGAAATTGTAAAACAGCACTGAAACGTAAGGTATGTCCCTATACCTCATATCATTTCATATTTAATTTTATATGTGTTCTTGAGTATTATTTGTAATATGTTCAAATGTGTATGTGTTATTATGTTTTCTTCGCCGTTACTCATCATTTATGGAAGAAATAAAGGAAGATTATAAAATGATGTCATAATGTATTACATTATTTCCTGATGACTTTACTGCGACATGTGACTAAATATAATGGATGTACAAATGTACCTGTTACTAAAGAAAACATAACCATTTCCCCATCACATCTAATTTTAACAAAGATTTTACCGTGTAAAGTGAGATGCTGTTGATGATATTATGAAGAAGCAGCGAAATGGTGGTCAAAGTAGTCAAAACTTCTTGAAAAAAATGTGTATTAATCAATAAACAGATATCAGCTGTTTGTGGCATGTCACTTACATTAGTCGATTGTCCAGTTTATTTGCATACTTAATGTATCCCATTTAAGAATAAACTAGATATTTAAGTATTCTGAACAAATATTGCATATTGAATATTAAAAGAAACAAAAATTTCTACCTCTGCGCTTTTACATTTATAATTCAAGTCAGATCATGTGTCCATTGATAAACCCTTACATCGTTATAAGAATCCTCATGATATGTTTTAAATCTAATCTATCCAGACATACAAACAACTCCTGATCAGAAGGTTTTTATTCATTTGTTTTTTGTTATTATGAAATTACTAGACAATACTGTTTATAAAATGTAAAAAAAAAAAATAAGTTTAAACTGTAAACACGTCTTGTCATTTTACGATGTAAAAGCCTCGTGCCCTCTTGTCGATTATTGTGTATAGCATATTAGCCATATACCTACAGAGGAATGAAAATCTAACTTCATAAAATTATAATTACACTTTGTATTATTAACAGACGACAGTGTGTGCTAGGAATGGGTAAGTATCGGATACTTCAGAACATCCGTGTGCTTGTGGCATGAGCTATAGAATATTCAAGTACGGGGAGAGTTACGTTATTACGATGTTTGTGATTTGCATGCCCAAATAACCATAATGAGCCCCGAGCATTAACGAATCATCCAGAGAATAAACAGAAGAATACCAGTCCACTTAATAACGCATCACCCGGTACATATTTCATTTTACTTGACGGGCTTTTTTAACAAATTACAGCCATGTTGCATTAGTGTTCGAGTGTACGTGTACATGTAGTTCTCTCCTAGAAGTTAAATCTGTAACCTGCGACCTGTGCTGATTAAGATGTTAGTTGCTTTGTACTTCGCCTAAGTGGTCTGTCTATACCTTTATCGTCAATCATACAATTTTACTTCATTGTTTTTCTTTGTTCCATTAATTAACATGTCATCACTTTGAAAGCTTTCAACATCGTTTTGAAATGCATCCTCGATATCCAGGGGCTACGCTTACTTTCGCTCTCTACACCCCTGGCATCATCCTCGATATCCAGGGCCTACACTTACTTTCGCTCTCTACACCCCTGGAATCATCCTCGATATCCAGGGGCTACACTTACTTTCGCTCTCTACATCCCTGGAATCATCCTCGATATCCAGGGTCTACACTAACTTTCGCTCTCTACACCCCTGGAATCATCCTCGATATCCAGGGGCTACGCTTACTTTCGCTCTCTTCACCCCTGGAATCATCCTCGATATCCAGGGTCTACACTAACTTTCGCTCTCTACACCGCTGGAATCATCCTCGATATCCAGGGGCTACACTTACCCTGGAATCATCCTCGATATCCAGGGACTACGCTTACTTTCGCTCTCTACACCCCTGGAATATGTCATAGCAAAATTGAAGGCACGAAGATAGCGGTTTGATTGGTCTCGGGTAACAAAAATCTGACCAATCGCTAGGCTGATACCTGTCTTTTGAAGATTACAAAGGAGCAACACTCGACTTCAAAGCCTGTCAATTGTTACGTGACCGCGAGATTCTTTTGATGTGTTTTAATATATCGAAATAGTCTTCTTGTATCATCAACAAGGTTCCTCACGCTGAGCCTGACATATTCCAGGGGTGCAAAAAGCGAAAGTGAGCGAAACCCCTGGATATCGAGGATGGTTGAAGGCTGGGCTGATCCATACCAAAGGTTAACCATACAAGTTCCAAAAATCTGTACTATCATTAAGTTATACAGTTCGTTAACATTATGATTTCATGCCTGAATGAAAATAGTTCATGCTACAGACAATCAAATGCCTCGACGTTCTTAACTTCATTATCAGGGCATACTTTAAACGGTAATTCAGTCTTACCCACAACTGTATCCACTAATTAAAAAAAGTAAATGTATTTAAGTAGGAGAAAAGATTCAAACTCAGTATGAGAATAAACAGCTTTCTGTCTTTTCAAGCTGCTTTACATATAACAAACCCCAATCAATTGGCCAACCTAAATCACTGCTAATCGTGGTTGAATTATATAGCTTCTAGGAAAAACCACCAGTAGTATATCTTAACACCTGTAACTATCAGTGATGTTCCAATATATTAGCATAGACCACTGGTAAATTCAAATTGTATTTTATATGTAATAGAACCTGGCTAGAAATCATCGATTTCTGCTAAAATGTGTTGGCTAAAAGATTGTAATTTTATAGCTATCTATATACTGCACACTAGATCAATAAAATGTACCGCTACAACCTAATAATGGCCAACTACAGATAAATAACTCCACTGGTTTTACATTTTACTATATGATTTACAAAGAGAACGCTGAATGATATCGAAACTCGTGTTTTGATAATGTATGATATCCGGTTTACGCCATCACCGTTGCGGTTTCGCTAACTAACATTCATTCGAAGGGGGATAACTCTCAAATAAATAAACAAAGTCACGTTTCTTTCACGTTTTCTGCATACAAGGACATAACTATTCAGATGCAGGGATGCAGGACAGTGTAAATTCCTAGCTGTTTCACCTTATCCTAAAGAAGCTTTACCAAGGAGGAATACAGGTATGACACTAGAAAACACATCATTGATTAGGCAGGCTATACACAGCCCAAAGTGTCGGACACCGATACGTGTTTGGTGATTATTCTAAGTATAACATGTTTAAACCCCTACCGTGGTGCCAGATGTGTATAGAGTACATGTAAATCATACATATGAACAGCGTTGTATCATTTGAATACATCTTAATTCAGGTGAATGAATAGCCCGGAGCTCTTATAATAGCTCAAATATAGTATGCACATATACACAGTCTAAGTTATTTTACAACTTTGTGTAGCTAGCATCTGTTCATGTAATTGGATTTTTGACCGAGACTAGGGCCTACACCGAGGTAGTACACTGGCTCCAAGATATACGAGAGGATGGCGGGATCGCCTGTAAAATAACGACATGGTAATGTATAAACGGGGACGATTATCAGATAAGAATGTCGGTGAAATTCCTTTGTAAATAAGGTAGAGTGTTTCTTGATATTTCACTTTCGTTTAGAACGACAGTGCACTATACATTCGTTTGATTTACTGCGCAGTGGGTATGTAGTGTGTTTTACTTGCAACATTTCCTGGGCGTTTCTGTCAGGTTAGCTTTGTAATTATCTAAGCCATGTAGCATGTCATGTTGTCCATTGTATCCCCGTTCTATGAGCCTGTGAATCTACAGGAAGCAGCCAGGTCAAAGGCCCTTCAGAGCTGAACATTGCCGCTTCTTACTTTTTTTTTTATTATTTTACACATAATGTCCACTCTTATTTTGATATTGACTTGATATTCCCGAAAAAATATTCCCATCATTTTCTGTATGTATTCTTACTTTCATTTGCATTAGCTCAGCAAATAACTGATGGGATGTTCCATTGTTTCTTATAATGAACTATTGGTTTATAAAGCAAGTGGGTTAATGAGTCGTATACATGTTGGTTCTCATTATTAGTCTCATCTACCATTAGTGACCCGTGTGTAATACAAATACAGTGACATGGCTGTGTGTCAGTGGGGTATTTAACTGAACTATTGATAACTTTACATGCCGGTACATTAGTACTTCCCTTGGTTCGATGGGACGGCAGTCTGATGTGGTGTAGGATCAGCTTACTGTTATGTTGTCTCTAAGTTTTGAGTTTGTTATTTTGTGTTATGGATAGGGTATTATTTTCGTGGTATTTTCTATATATATGCTGGAGCCTGGCACGACAACTAAACCTTTAAACACACTTAGTCGGTGGACACTTCCCGGGAAAACGAGTGTACAAGTGGTTATGATGAGTCTAACAGCGTTAATAAGTGTACAAGATCTGGGGTCAGATTACACAATGACAAACAATACGGCCGCTCATGTGATGTGTAAGTAATTTTTCTCCCTTCATACTTGCATGCACACTGGAAAAATCCAGATACAAATCCTGATATAAGATCTGGGGTCAGATTTTTCAATGACAAACAATAACAAAGACATTATATAGGGGAGTAAACCCTAAATCAGGACTGGGCCAAATCTGTTCTAAAGATATATATTACGCCACGATTTTTCACCGCCATCCCGATCATAAAGGGTAATATGTTTTGACTAGCACCAGTCCAGAGTTTTCTCTCTGACATACATAGTACTTACCGTTTACAACTGATGCCAGTGTCTCCTGTACATACCTTTAGTTTACCTATCGTCCTTATTTTCCCTGCTGCCCCTACAACAAATCATCATATTTAAATGAGAACGAGAGGCTATAGTTAACAGGGCTAGTAATTCAAGTGAAAAAAGTCCGTTCGTTTCTGAATTTAGATCTGATAATAAATGACTGCTACTAGAAACTGAAAAAAACGTATTGTCATCAGTTAGATACACTTAGCCTACCAACCGGAATGTCTCCTGTAGCTTCCTTAGGGCGACACACAGGACTAAACGTGGTGATACCAATGGTCACTTAATTAGGGTCAAGATAGCGATAATAGTTCTATATTGATGGGTGTCACTCGGTACAAAGGTCAACAATGCCAAACGGTGAGATAGGTAAGATATATGGGTGTTTCTGGAACTTAAAGGGTAACCGGTCAGATGTATTAGACGCTACGTGTCTATTCTATAGAATACCATAATACAGTCTAGAATGAGGCTTCTGATAGGTCTATAGCATTTAATTACATATTACTTGGGTTTTTTCTTCAAATTTACACTTAGTCATTCTACTAATAGACTAATCTTGATTAGGTGGAGGTAAGTGGGTATCCATAAATTCGCACAATTAATGATGTTTTTATTAAAATCCTACCGGTGAAATAGGGGGAGTTCAACGTGAATAAAACTTAATATGATGATTGTGTATGCAGAAAATTCCACGTGAAATACTCAATTTAATTATTAAAATACAACTCCTCATTATACTATCCTTCTACTATCACTAATCAGATTGAATAAGCCGACATAAGAACATTCAACAAAATATGTTACCCTATATACTCAACATCATTTTATTAAGCTTTTGAAACAATATAAGTTATAAATTCACAGCTTGTTACCACCTCTATCCAAGAGTCCCACGATGTTGTCTCCGTCCATCAAACCCTCTGTGGTGTCCTGTAGTCTGTGTTTGACTTCATTGTCATTTTTGAGATATTGGGTCAGCTATGTATGACCGAGCTGTCACACGTGGTGATCCAATACTGCATTGTTATCAACATTTCTAACACAATATCAGAGTGATCAGCAGATAACTATTTTTCCAAATGCAGTCGAAATGTTGCATTAATTTTCAATGAATCGAATGAACGAGAATCGTTTTGTTTAAAAACATGTTGTTGTTTTTTTTATTTTATGACACGTTGTTAATATATGTAATTAATCAGTTCAAAGGTCGATCAGGATTGCACGCTCTGGTAAAAGGCCGAACGTTTATTTATAAATAACTGCGTTCTCTGACAATGGGTATGCCATGGCCAGGCCACACTTATTTTTATACATAAAGAACACATGTTTGATCCAAAAAGGAAACTATCATTTTACCGAAATATTTGTAGAGGCAAAACACTTAAGATTTTATCAATATCCTGTAATAACATATCGTTTTTGTTCCAGGGCCAGGTTGTACTTGACCAGTAGGCTATGATATCAGACATCACCAGAGGAGTGTTCAACAGTACTAACTTCTACAAAGTGTTCGTGAAGGTGAACCTCTGGTTCTGTACAATTAATCATGATCCAAGTCGACAAGTGGACGGCAGTCAACACACCAACAATACATCATTATGGGATGTCGGAAACGAATTTCTATCGGAAGCCATACAATATATGTTTTCCGCCAACAAGGCGGTGTCTGTGGACAGGCCACGCCCTAGTGACGACGGCACATACTGCGAGAAGAAGTTCGACTCTATAAATGAACATCGAGTACCTGTTGCTCTACTACTAGCCGTTCTCATAGCAACTGTATGCGTCGTGTTTACTTCATTGTTTATTTTCATATGTTGGCGAGTGAGAAGGAATCGGTTTAGAAGTAACAAGGTTGTAACTATTGTTGACTTTAAACCGACCGACGAGGACCAGCAAAGTACCACAGTTTTGACTGACGACTCGCACAATGAAAATGACCGATATCAGACCAAATGTGAATTATATGACGAGTATCGAACTGGAAAATTCAAAGGAATTCTTTTAGTATTTCCAACGTACATCCAGCCACGGAAAAATGGTGGGAATTTGCATTCTTCAGAATCTGAGATTAGTTGGTTTCTAAAAAACAGTGTAGACTATGTGTTTTCTGAGTTGGACAAATACTTACTCGACAGAGCTTCTCTAAACTCCCCTACTTCTAATGGACCAAGTACGTCACTGGCTGACCACATGACGTCACCACGGTTGACCACGCGCAGAGTTGTGCCTCGTTCGCGCCAGGGTAGGGGGAGTTCACCACAGTTAACCCAGCATGATCGCGTTGACGAGCCGAGTGAACGAAGAGCATGGCAAGAATTCCAACAGAAGGTCATTCCACTTGGGAAGTTTCCTTACCACAACGACGCTTACCGGAACACGGATAAGATCGCAGACACCAAAGTCCGAAATCTGATCCAGTTCTACAATGCACAGTGTGTCGTGCGTTTTGAACAATGGAATGGGGCATGTCTGATAGCAAACTACACGTTGATTCTTCTGGAAAAGGCGATGAAAACGTTAAACATTGACGCAAGCGGGATGAGTTTCAACAGACTCGAGATGACAGGAAGCATCATGAAAGGCTTGAAGTCCTCCACTGCTGGCCAATTTGACGTATTGATGATCTTTCAAGGTTGTGGATTTAAAGTAGCTCAAGCTCTCGATCAAATAAGTAGCACCAACATACCACCTGGTAAATTAGTTCTAACGGCTGAACAAACACGCGATCAACCAAACGAATGTCTGAAAAACTGCAATCTGGACAATGACAATTTTCTCTGTGTGTCTTCAGAAGAACTTGTGAGTGTTACAGAAAGTATGTTAGACAAGGGAATACAGAAAATATACACCGAGACACGTTCCCTCATTGACAGACTTCCGTTCCGAATACAGAGATCTGCTACAGCTTCCTTAACACTGTCGCTAGATACCAGGAATGTAGTCGGCCTGAACCTTCCAGAAATCAAGCTCCAGATAATTCCAGCCATCCCTCTTCACGCCGGAGGCTGGTACCAGCTTTCGACAGTCTACGCCGTTCCGCCATGGCACGTTCAGGATGTAAAGAGAAAGGCGCTATCTAGGGGCGGAGGAGCCAATCAAGCGTGTTCACATGATCTATTGTGGAGTCTCTCTCTGGGTGAACTTGAAAAAGCTTTCTTCGGTGGCTTTGATAAGAAGATGGAAACAGCCGGAGTGACGAGCTGCCATATCATCTGTTTGACGATCTTGAAGACACTGTTCACAAGTGTGACGCGACGATCTCTACTGGATCGAGGAGAAATCAACTCATACATACTAGAAACTGTTATATCATTTCTTCTACTAGAAAGTTTACCGAGTGACTGGACTCTAGACAAGTTGGCTGATCGGTTCTCAGACTCAATCCACTTTTTACGATCTGCTATGGAACACGGGAGGTTGCCAAACTTTTTCCTTCATAACCCACACCTGTTAAAACAGATGCCGGCTTTAAAGACATACCCCTTCCTCACAAAAGGACGCCAAGAGAATCTCTTAGCCGACAGCAGACAGGATACCACAGAGAAAACATTCAAGTTTATGAATCATAGACTAAAAGAAATGAAGATGGAGGATTGTGTCAAGGGAGACTACTCCGAGGAACTGTGGGAATACGAATTCTTTGTGTTCAACTAAACACCTGTCCTTTTAAATAACCGTCAATGTTATTTTATAACACAAGCATTCGAGGATACAGTGACATGTGTATTATCCGACAACTTGTGGTTCAATACATTGGTGCAGGCCTTATTTGGTAGTTTTTATAAAAATCTATTATAGCATTAAGTTGAGCAAGACAGTATATCGGAATATTCGGGGCTCAGATTAAACAAATGTTGCGATTTTACTTTAATATACTAATTCTTTGATAGAAATATTTACTGCTATGATTGAACTTGAGTCGATGTATGCTGTTTATCCGTTGGAACCACGAAGTTCACCATAAGCAAATACAAAACGTACGATATATCGCACTGTAGTAGTCGCTGAACCGTAAAAGTATACCAATAGACCGTGACAGCAATATAAATGTACCTTTTACCAGATAACTCTGCGTCTAAGTTGTATAACCGTGTCATACAAGGGTCTTCTACACAGAGTAGAGATTTTACTTTTAAATTGAAAGACTACTTATAAGTAATGTCGCAATTTGTAACTGAAAAACACGATCAAGTTCCAATGATCAGTGTACTATAGGAACGCAGTTCAAACACAGGTAAAACTGGTCATTATAAATGTAGACGAAAAAGATAAATATTCAATTTATTTAGAAATGTTTAAACTTTAAAAAAGGAACACGAGAAAAAAATTTCCATAGGGTTTTGGCATCAACTTGATACGCTATTTGTTTATTTGTTTTTCAAAATGTTGCTTTCTTTTCAGAATTTGTTGTATTGTAGACAAACAAATAATACACACACAAGGCTTTATATCATTATCATCACTTACGCCAACATTAAAAAGCAAAAAAAAAGTTTTAATATATTTAAATATAATTATAATAGTATAAAACATTTCAGTTAGCGCCTCATTAAGCTACATATTACTTGTGTTATACCACTAAGCTTTCTGCAATTGCTGTTAACTATTCATTTGTTTTAAAGATCTACAATGGTTTACAAATAATAGTTTTGATATTAGTATATTTACGAATGTGCCATATTGCATTTTCAGCTAAAATATAATCATCTCAGTGAAATTATATTGCTAATCTTGAATGTGTTAAGTTTTTATGTAACTATCTTTTCCGTGTGTTATTGCATTATCATATTACGTGGGTACTATTTTCAGTCTTTGAAAAAGGCACCAGTAAATTTTATCAGTTCTATACATTGTATTTGATGCTTTTACGAGAATTCCATTTGAAAAGTTCTCCTAAATGTGTGTAGCTTTCTTGTACTGTATGTGTACCATTTGCTTGATAGTTGTCAAGGCTATACGTGTAACTAACAAGCATATTAAACACCGAAGTATATTTCTACGTAATCTTATTTACATCATTAACTTACAAGGGGAGGTCACTCTGATATATCTGATGAGTTGGGCTCTGACCTAACGTTACGGGAGTAGTAAACTCGGCCGTTTTCGATTGTATTTTTGGTGTTTTTCTAGTCATAAATAACTTTCATACACGGAGTTAAAATAGCGTTATTTATTGCTACCATTAGTATGTGATGTTAAAGCTAGTCTAAAGCCCGGTGTAGCAATACTTACCAGAAGCATGAGCACTCTTCCGCGATAACTTTGAGTGATGAATCTGTCCTTCTTTAAATTGAATATGTGATAAACCTCATTGAGATCAGAATGGTGTAAAGAACAAGTAGGTATGGCGAATACATTTTCGAAATACTTTGTGTGAAATATATAGACTGTGCACATTTTGCATCGATATTAATGCAGTGTACGTTTGATGGTTGAAAACAAACCCAAGTCTAGTGTATCTAACTTAGAGTCCATCATGGTATGTCATTTCCTCCCGTTTATTACATACATGTATATAACACGGGTCCCGTAATGCTTACGTTCCCTTTTGTGATATACATGGCGAGTAAACATTCAATATTTATGTTTTGTTGTTATAATATTGCAATAATATATGTGATATATAACAGATGAACAATGGACGCAATATTCTATATTTTAACGTATGTCCCATGAACAAGGGCGGATCCAGAAATTCGAAGGGAAGGGGGGCTTTTTGGGAGTATCCTGATTTTACACAACGAACAGGAATATTGATGAACATCTGTTTATGTGTCTTGACATATATACTAAATACACATTCCGGGCTATGATTTTTTTTCTATGTTTAATCTTTTTCTCTTTTATATATATATTTTTTTAAATTACATTATGTATGTCAAAAATACCGAGTATCCGTACCCCACCCCTCTGGATCCACCCTTGATTTAGTTTCATACGTATGTACTCAATGTGTTTCACAATTACAGAGATGTACATACAACTAGTTTCTTCTGATCAGACTGATGATATTGACTTTAGCCAAGTTGGGTACTACATTTCGATGGTTATTCAATCTATGTATAACAAACACATCAATCATCTTTTATTAAAGTAAATAAATTTTATCGCAAGCAGAGGAAGATTTCGTGAATTTCAGTTGAAGCTCATGAAAATTCGCCACTCAGTATTAATATTGCTTAGTCAAGATTGTAAATTGGTGAAGTAATGACGCTTCATTTCGGATATGACGACATTGTTATCAATTTCGACATAAGAGAATGTGATACGGACTTATATAATCGAACTCGATGCTAGGTCACGTCACTCAGCTTTACAATGTTGATATATACTTGCCGAGTGTATTGTATTAAATTTAAATATCTGAAGATCATTATATTTCATTGTCTGCTTAACTTGGATGTTAAGTCATGGTTAGTGCCAATTTGCTTTATCCGTTATATTTTAAATAGTAATATTAAAAAGAGAGTGCTATGATTGCTGCGTTCTGTTGTCATTGTTGCGTTTTGTTGTCATTGTTGTGTTAAAACAAACAAGGGAGACAACCTCGACATCTGTGTTCTTCCTTTTCTCTCCTACTTCAGACTGTTGTCTCCCTGGCTACCCGTATTCATGTAACCTCTGTTACGATGGCGCTAACCCTGAAACAAAGCAAAGCAATTAATATTATTAACGTACTTTTAACGTTGTCGCGGACGACGTTCCAAATTCGAGTGATGATACATTAAGCTTTCTCTACAGCATACATAGCGAAAAGTGGTAATCAATTAAATCGTGATCCGTTAATCCAGAAAACTCGACACTTGAAAATAATATCCGAATTATGGCGGTTCTACAACTGACACGTGTAAATGATGTCCGGATTACTGAGGTTCTACTGTAGCTACACGCGTATTCCGGATTATCGAGGTTGTACTACAGCCGACATGGGATATTTTTTTTTTACCGATTATCGAGGTAGTACTGTAAATCGATAGTCCAGCACACGTGCATGTATGAGTAGATAAGTTATATACAGGTACTGGGTCCATATACACTACGTTTTACACGTCCGCGTGTGGTCCGCTATACTGTACAAGTTAATGAAGATATGTCTATAATCTGATAATGAAGACGTGGTTCAACTCCCTTATGAGTGATACACTCTACCAGTGTGTTATCATCCATAGCTTCTATCGATTTAATTTAAACTTAAAGGTAAAGGCACCGACTACAATATGAAAACACGTGATTGTATGGATTGTAAACGTATACGCTCGAAATAGACTGCTGAACTGGACCGTCGCCTGTGCTTTAGAACTAACATGTCTTTATCGTGGCGAAGATAAAAGTACTTTGTTAGTTTTCAATGTATTTTTGTTTAAATGAAGAGGAATCTTTCTAAAATAAATTTGAATATTTTTTAGTTGTTATTCCGAAAAATCCAGAAAAATTACAAGATGATATAAAGGGTGTTTCGGAAACAACCAAATTGCTCACATAACCAAAGTGATGAATAGGTCCGAAACTCCTATCGGAACGTTAGCTTACCGAAACTGGTTTGATCCTTTCCTCTATATCTTGTCTAACACTGTAGGTAAGCTTACCATACTTTCTATACTATACAGTGCATGATACAAACGCATCACAACTGATCGCTTTAACCAATAACACCTGCGTGTAGATACCCAGAGACACCGCCTACAACGAGGGTTTGGATTTAATACACCAATCAATACCGAACCTCTATCAAACGTATGCTATATTATATACATAGGAAAACTTCCCTGGACTGGTTAGTGAGTTTAGATTTAAGTTTAGAATAAATGCAAAAATGTGGTATTCTGGCGTACAGACATGTGGGCCTTTTCCGCCTTATTGTGTTAACTTATCTTGTCATGCCAGCTTCTGTGTGAAGATTGGGTGTCCTGGTATCAGCCACAATCGCTCCTCACAGATAACTAAGATAGTAATATTTCCCTGTGGATAGGGATAAGGAGAGAAACTACGTATTGACGAACTCTTAGTATTACTGAGGTTTCACGATCATGGAGAAATTATCAGACTTTAGGGGGGATGCTACATTGTACCTTATACATTTGTCAGTGACCTGCTGCTCAAGATAGTTACATACTGGGATATATATATACAGGTACATGTATATACTATTTATGACGGTAGACTTGGTAAAAGTTTTATGAAAGCTAACCAATTATTTCTGAATATATAACGCTGAATTTTCTTTATAGGAAATAATTAAGTTACATGTATATAAAAAAATTGTAAAGCAGCATATATATCCTTAATCTGGTTGTACTTAATATACGTGCAAGATTGCTTTAGTCATACTTTAAAATTCGATAAATAAGCTAGTGTTTTGGATGAGGTTTTTTTTTCTGTTTGTACAAAGAATTTCTGTTTCCTTGAAAATGAAAGAGGTTCTTTTAAATCACGTTTTTCTTTCAAAAATATTTTGCGCGTTCATAGATACGACCTTGGCAAGCTCCATGCTGTAAACAACACACTGAAAACGTACGGAATCACTGGCGACGAAGAAAATACGATAAAGAATTATATCATTATTATTGGATTTTATTGTTTACGGAATTCGATATCCTACACATAGAGTCAGCCTTAGAGTATTACACCAAAGGTAGATCTTATCAACGAGGTCGACAGAGAATCTGTTACGGTGCTTAAACAGAACATTGGGTGATGAAAAACTCCATGGTGAAAACTACAATGGTACACTATATACATACATATTAGATAATACGGGGCACTAACATTGTTTACGTACTCATAACAAAAAGCACATATAATACATATACATAGTACCCGGCGGCCCGTCACCCGATAGGCTAGGATACAGAGTAGATTTGTGCTAACTCTACAGATAAGCTTTTTAGGAATGTAAGAACAAAACATATTCATGACGAAAAAATCTCAAGATTTCAAGATTTAATTTGCTCCCAGACACATTAAAATTCTCCTTCTTCTTCTAATAATCTGCATACCACCTCTGGTGTATTGTCGCATGTATAGAACAATCACAAGAAAACATAGGAAAACTTACTATAGGGAAAAGTGTCAATATAATATTTAATGTTTCTTTTTGGACAAATAAGCTAATTTTCATCATATCACTATCCGAGTAAATATTGTTATTATTCTTATATCTTTCGGAAACAGGCAAGTTGACAGTTGTATAAATCCGTCTCCCGGTGATAACCTTACGCGCTACCCGATTGATTCACGTTACTTGTACGCGTTCGAACTTTTTTTTATGTTTCATAAACGAAGGCCAAACAACAGATGGGTTTTGACCCACAGCCAACACTGCTGGCTCATGACGTACCGCCGATGGGCACGTGCGCTTGTAAAACCGGACACAACTTGGTATGCCTGGATTAACAACTAAAGCATGTATTTTATGGTATTGTCGCGAATAATAAAATATAAAGTAACACATATTTCAACTTTAATGGCAGATAGTTTCATCCATATTCCATATGCTAGTGGAATTGGGTTAGGTTTCCGGAAGTTAAGTGAGAGCACTGACAAGCGGTATGAATATAGTTTGCTGCTTCTTTAAGTTTTGAACACCTAAATACCATCCTTGGAATTCATGGTACAAAACTGCCTACACATTGCCGTTCATTAGTGTGTCATATTTCACGTCAGAATCTGCATCTGAAGGTAAAGGCCATGATTTAAATGAGAAAACTGCAAATGGCGAACAGTTACAAAGTGTTAAAATTACCGCAGCTACAGCAACATCGAAATAAATCTAAATGAGCATAATAATGATACAATACTAACACAATCTTAACACAACATATCGCGCTCCTAACCTGTAAACTGGTGAAGGCTCGTTTTGATAGATGCCATAAGTGTAGATCTAAGCGTTTCTGTATTACACTATAAAGGAAAGCTCCCAGAACATGTATTACATTGCTCTTGAGCACTTTTGTAACATATTTTTTATGCAACTATTTGTCATAAACCGAAACACCCGTGTAAGAATCTGAACACCAGAGATTAAACACCTTAAATGGACAGGTGTATACTATACGCTTCTGTAGTATACCGAGATGCCGAAAAGTATGAAGCCTGATTTAGAAGAAATGAGAGTGAATAAAATTACACAACGTTAGAAATTTCAACTTCCACTGAACCCCGTTACAGCGTCAGCCAGAGTGTTTTATTACCCTCATTATGTCAACCCGGTCCGTCAACAATGGAGGGTAACCTGTAGAACTCGTTAACCTTCTCTTGACCAGGTAAGTATTACGTGTAGTGATTTTGCGGCGGCGGACCTCTAAATGTACCATTGTGTCCGTACTTACCTGTGGTATTAAACAGGTATATACTTCAAGCTGTGACCGATACGCAAAAAAACTGTCCAATCAGATACCTTCATAGCCGTTGTTCCGAACGTTGACTTTTAAATCATTGTGTAGCGATACCGCGCCTGCTTAGTAGACATCTACAGTGTACCCGGCATTAAGCAGACGACCTATACACATTGGTAGGGAAAGGCTGTAAAACACAAGGTAAAATTGATTGATAATGGATGAAGATTCGAATTCATGGCAGCACAGGTGCGAACGCTACTTTACATCAATATCAGAATCCGACGAAAGGAGAGGAGGGGGCGGAGGAGGCGGATATAACCGAATCCAAGAAGGTCCAAACATGGAATGGAAACATCTAAATGGATTAGCAAACGATGCAAAGAAGCGGTCGTCTGGCTTTTCCCGCGCAAAACGGTGGATGAGACAGTTAGACATTCACGGTTGCGGCCGTGTCGGATACGCATCAATCTTCGAAAGTGTGATTTGGATTGTTATTTCTGTTTTAGCATTCGGTGCCTTGACTTATGCCGTGTATTTATATGCAATGATTTACCTACAAACATCTCAGTTCAAAACCTTGTCATATACCATTCCACCATTTTCATCATCATCTCCAAACATAACAATATGCAATAACAACATACTTCGAAAATCAGCATTACAACGCTCTCAGAATCGTTTTCAAGGATTGCTAAATGTTTCCGCAAAGACAAATAAAATTCTACAACAGAGACAACAGACTTTGACAGCAAAGGAGCTATTAGAAAGGACAACTTTGTATGACAATTTGACCGATCTTCTGAAGAATTCCGAGCTGGCATCTCTCTATAGTGAGCTCGAGGAGGAATATTTACCCTATTCGTACATGTCCTCCCCGGATGATTACGGATCGCTGTACCTGTGGGGGTTACGGGAGGGTGTGGAGATTCTCAGAGAGGTGGTTACCCCTACCAAGTCAGAGTTACTGACTTACGGTCATCAGAAAGTTCAGTTGATTGTTCATTGCTGGGCAGACGGGAAAAACTGCAACAAAAACAGGTAAACTAGACAATAAATGTATAATTATCGTTAATCACTTCATATTCACGAATGTTTTCACTAACTATCTGTTTCGGTGATTTATTGTTTACACATTTTTTGTTTTCATTTTGTTTTCAAACCGTTAACATAAAGTGATTTACACTATTCGTAAGAAAAATTAAAGTTAGCTATAATGTTGTTTACCTTTTATACCGAACATAAAATGTCCAAAATGCATATCAACAATGTATTAATGGCTTCTGGATCTGTCCCGTTGAGAGGGCCTCTGCCAATAACAAAAAACAAATGCATACAAAATACATCAATTGACCTGTTAGTGATGTAATGTGTTTCTCAGCTAAATGACCGACAGAATAAGATGGTACCGTTGGCATCTGGACCTCTAATAATGTCATCATTTATCTGGACGTATCATTTCTTCATAATTGTGTCTGAATGAACGTAAGGAGGCAAAGTGGCTTAAAAATAAATGTCAAAATAATTAAACTTGAATTTCCTCATTTTGTTATACTATGTTTTTATTACGTTTGGTTTCGTTTTTAATTCTTTTCGTTTCGTTTTGCATTTTGTTTGGCGCTTTGCATTTGCCCCAACTTTTTGACATTCGGTTGCGTCAATGCACAACAGTTTTACACGTGGATATGGTGATATGAAAGTATGGAGTTGAGCATGTGGTGACAACTGTGTTGAAGTTAAGCGATGATACTCAGGACTAAAACTCGTGTGTCTGCTATCATACGTCTAGAACCTGGTGAACACATAAGACAACATTTCAAAAAGGTCTCTACATTCCACCCGGCCTGTCGGCTATGACGTTAAATCTAAAGAGGTTGGCACATTTACACGTATCTATCACACCCTACAGAGATTGGCAAATGTACACAGTTATGATGTACCAGAAACAGTATATAAGCTTCGTCAACTTGAGAGTAAGCTACCATTCATTTTGAGATGTTTAAGTTATATACATGTATAAACTCATGACTGGGATTATTATACTGTATACGATTAAAAACGCGTGGTTCTTGGTGCTTTAAAACGAACAACTTGTCACCAAAGCACAAAATTATTTGTGCATCCGAAGTTGATATAGAAATATAGTAGTTTATGTAACGACAGGTCAAGTTGATTATGCATTGAGCATCGGCGCTCTGGAATTTCAGTATTAATCGTATTATATGTTTACACAATGTCTGATTAAAATATTTGAAATGTATTCAGTCAGTGGTCAGGGAGTTGGCATTCGCTCTTTAATTTTGAACAAGCGCATGCCAAATTAGTTTATAAATACAAGCAGCCGACCAAGGATGATTTTATACAACGCCGTCTTCATCCTCGGCTATCCTACACAATGCTACATGTGTAACTCAGTATTCTCAGATTCACGATAATTAGTGATGTACCTGTTATAAGTAGAGTCCCAAATTCTGTGTGACGAGTTTATAATATAACCATCAGGTTTGTTTTGTTTGTGTTTTACGTCCTATTAAAAGCTATGGTCATTTAATTAAGACGTGTCAGGTTTTGTTGGTGGAGGAAAGCCGGCGTTCCCGGAGAAAAACCACCAACCTATGGCCGGTACCTGGCGACTACCAGAGCGCCGATGCTCAATGCATAATCAACTTGACCTGTCGTTACATAAACTACTATATTTCTATATCAACTTCGGCCCCTTCAGTTTATCAGCTGATCTTAGTAGCGATATACAGTAGTCCACCAGTTAAAGGGTTATTTGTTTGTTATCCTTTTTGATTCACAACTAATTTGAAATATTAAAACTCCGACTATTAGTTCCGAAGTACATCTGGCGAATAGTCAAAACAGGCACACGGCACCTGTCAAGTTAGCGTCACGGTTAAGTGGCTATATTAACCATGACCGGTCATCGGAAAGATAGTCCGACAGGGGATTGTTAACAGGTATACCCTACACGCGACGTTTTACACAGTGACGTATGAGGATATCGTATAACGTTATTATCGTATTGTGGCAAAATATGATATGGATTTTATTTGTATATCAGATAATTTAATGTGATGTATTATAATAAAGTACCAGTTTGTAAATCAAATGTCGCACGGGAAAATATCTCACGATGCAACCCTGTTGTGCATCAGTTCCTTCTTAAATTCAGACTATTCCGATACCAATGAACCAGTGTTTGCGATACTTGTCGATAAAAGGTCACTGGTATATTACTTACCAAACATGTGTTTTGCTCTTAGCTTACTAAGACTAACAATGTACACTTCTATTCAGAGACAAGCAGGAATCGTAAGTCTTGGTGTGCAAGGGTGGCATATATGTACTTGATGTCAAATTAGTTTCCAATTCATGTATCGTAAAATGAGTCTTGACGTTTCATTTAGGCAAGGCAAGCTAAAAGAAATCTTCGAGACGAGTTTCATAACTTTCTTGTGTTTGTAATTTGAATTGTATCGAATTTATGTGTGTGTGTGTGGGGGGGGGGGGGGGGGGAGTACTTGCATCTGCTTTAGAATTACACATATTTGTTAAATGCATTAAATACTTAAACGTTCAGTACGTTTTATCCCCGTATGAAATCAGCAGACTTATCGGACAGAAGGTTACGGACTAATGTAAGGGATCGAGAGAGATTATCTGCTAAATCTGAGTAAGAGGGGGGCTTTACCTCTAATTAGAGTTTGAACGTGTGTCAATAAATGTGGATATTTAATAGACAATACGTGATCATATCTGACGTGCGTAACTAAGGACAGCGAGTCATTTAATTCATACCTGGTCATTTATAAACCTTACATATAGGGCAGCTGATATACCAAACTTTGTTAGCTTGAAAATAAGTCATTTTTATTTGTTATCCTGCAATGACTTCAGAAATTTACGTAATTTTGTGTTCTCTTTAAAGTCGAACTGTGGTTGCTTTTAGACCGAAATCGTTATGATATACTGTAGATCTAATAATACATACAGGAACTTGATACGCCTGGGTTACAGTAGAAATGGTTTGGTGTATGAGATCAGGCGTTGGCGGGCTACCATAACCCGGTATACTAATATACAAATGTCAGGGTTAATGACATCATGGGTGTTGGAAATGTTTCAGACATTGTATGAATATTTCTTTACAAAACATTTACGAAACCTTATTTTTTACAGGAAATGTAAGTGAGAATGACTGTTTGACGTATGATTGGTAATTTACGATACAGCTGAGGCTGTGCGTGTAATTGTATATATGGATCATGATGTAAATTATAGATATTGGACATTATAGTATAAGAATTACATGTGTAGGACACGGCAACACGACAGGGCGTGTAGCCGCACACAAAAGTATATTTGAGGTTTTAAGTTTCTCCACAGAATTAAATCATAATACAACATTGTTCTGCATGACGATGATTCGGCATGTTTTAGAGACCAACAAATCGGTTTAGAATTAAGACGAATAGAAAGAACGATTATGCAAATATCAATTGATTTGAAAAATGGGGCCTAAATCATTATATAATAAAAAGGGTGCGGTTGTCATTTATGTCGGTCGTAACGCATCACAACTACTTATTAACATTGTAAATGAAACAGTTATAAAGGTAGGCTTCTATCAAGTCGGGTCGTGTGAAAATAAAATGCATACAATAGGATATGCTCTCCATTTTATCATAGTATTGTGCCCCTATAAAAATTACCAAATAAACTAAAGAAATGGTCCAAAGATTTACACGTGCGGTTATCTACTTCTTACAAATGACAACATCGAATTCAAACGTAAGTTAGCCACGTTTTTCTTTAAATATTATTGAAGATGTCATAATATTAATGTTAGGTATAAGCAAATATGGGTTATTCATTCAGTATCCAAACAAATTGGATTCACTACCTGTACATAGCGTTACATGTAGCTTGTTACCACTCCGTAGCTGTACACTCCTCAGCATACAGGATCACCTTACCTTCACTGTGTTGTACTACTCAAGTCCGTAATACATTGTTAATCTTCAGGAAAACATCTGTTTGAAGTGAAAGAACAAGTCGAATTATTTATTTGCGTTTCATTTAATGAATAATACGAATTCTAAACCTAAAGCCTTAATCTTCTGTAAATCATGTGTCTTCAAACGAAAAATAAGCGAATTGTCTACTTATCACTATAAACGGTAAAATTACGCCAATGAATGCAGTTCCAAAATAACTCAATTATTAGACTTTGACAAAAAATGCCAGTTCACTTAATCTGAATGTTTTATGTACAATAAACCGTTTGCATATGATCATTTTAATAGTTTAACAATCTATCCATTAGTCTAACAAGCAATCGACAGACACAAACCTCTTTATTATTTCTTTGTCGCTTAAAATATCATGAAATTGATATAATGATATGTTTGATTTAGAATAACTCCAAAATCAAATGATTTATCCTACACTAAACTTTGGAAGAGATTTAAATAATGGAAAAATTGTATATCAAATATAGAGTTTCCGAAATGCCTTGAAGTTTAACAAGATTATATTTTAAATTGGTTGAGTGATAATAAATCATTCTCACTACGTGTTCTCACCTAACACTGTTTAATCACATGATCGTCCATAGGACATAGTTTGCAGACCAAAATATTTTCACCAATTGAAAAAAAGACTTGAATCAATAAATGGAGATTAAATTAGAAACCTCCCGCAACTGATTTCAACGTCTTTTACCTGAAATGACATTAAAAAATCACTGGTTTAATCGATATTGATGTTCTTTGTTTACGTAATAGACTCGTGCTCAGTACACCCGTGTGGGTTAACAGACTGATTTGACTCCGCCGAAGGCTCGCCGACACGAACAGCTTCGATCAGTTTAGTGGGCCGGGGAATTATTGATGAATAAAAAACCAATGGAACTGTGCACGATTTAGTTTTTTAAACTTTTTAAATATGTAAACCTTAGGTCAAATGAAAAAGGATAATTATTTTAAATGAGAATTTGAAAACAACTGGATATTAAATTTGTTTAATTGATATTACAATAGTACCCCTCGCTCACGAGTTAAAATGGTATGTATCACTGGACGACATCGCTAGAAGTCTTATGATATAGATCATTATTACAGGCGCATGCATATTACACGAGTGTAAAAGTACATTATAATGCTCCCCGTCGGAAATATATAAATATCATATATATATAGTGTTATGTATTAAAACCCAAAATGAGCTTTCAACCGAAATAACATATTGAATGGTGAACGAGTGTATGACATCATAAATGATTTAATTAAAGATGAATGGCAAAACACGAATGATATCTAACGATGACTCGAGTGAAGGTCAAACTAACCAATAACAAAGAAACTCTGAAATATAATTTCAATGAAGTTAGTAAGTGGTTTGGATTCACACGTAGCCAATTTTGTTTCCCACTTATATACTGGTGCATTACAATTGTATTGCAAACAAAATGTTTTTATATAAAACATTATAGTTATAAATTATGGATCTTATCCCTCTCTTCTAAAACGCTACCACACACACAGTTCACTATTTCACCACACACGTATTTATACAATACCCAAAGAAAAGTGATAACCACGTTCGTTCATCTTTATGAGGCGTAAATAAACGATGTTACAACAAACATTCTACTCCGAAATTTCAAGGTAAAACTCTTTAACCTGTCTTATTAATAAACTTTCAAATTAACCTTTGTTATAAGTAAACTCTCAAAGGAACCTGGGGAACAAACAGGTAAACTGTCAAGTTAACCTGAGGATCAAGTTAATTGACAAAATTAATTTTTGGAATAACTAAACTGACAAAATAAACCTGAATAAAAAGTAAACTGGCAAGTTTATTAAATGTTAATTAGAACTGATTGCAACCTATCTTTACGTATGCATCTTCAATGTACCTTTCTTTGCTATAACCAAACAGCATAATGTCAATATTGCCAATGCCTTAGAACAACATTGCTTCATTGTTAATATTCTTCATCAGACGTAACATGTTCTTTATTGTTTTTTATTATATTTTAAGCAGCTTAATTCGACATAATTGAACGTTTTGTGTAGTCTGAAGTGTTTTAATAAGTAAAACTATAGAACTTGTTCTGATACAAGTTTTTTTTAGTACAAAGACGTATGCTTAGACGTAAACATTTGACTACAGTTTAGTTTCAGCTACGAAATCGAATGATTGAAGTATATATTTCCATTTAAAATTATATCATAATTCCGACTTTTGACAGCTGAAATACATTGCCCGTATTTCATACACCGACCCCTATACCAGAACATTCTGTCTTAGCCGCACCAACATACTATGAACGTATTACAATGAGGATATCAATTTTGTTACAACAATACAGCATCAGATGACCTATTTGTTACCTTTGAATTAAAGACAATAACTCTGTGATAACATTTACCATCGTCAAGGACATGATCAGATTTAACCTCATCAATGTCGCGCTTAAGATAACATTTTGTGTGTTCGAATGCTGAAAGCATATCTTTGATCGTAGGTGAGGCCTGTTGATATTGTAAACAATGTCCACTCACCGTCATTTATGTCCTGATCTATTTTAGCTTGATACAATATATCTATATAGCTGTGAACATAATACGGGTCCTGTACCATGACAGGTCCAAGCCGATGATGTGTTGAACGTATCGTGCTGATCAACACAGTATTGTTTGTGTCTAAACACAATTAACCCCACTTATCAATTATCTATATCCGGTGGTAAATGCTTGAATGAACCATTTGTTAGAGTTGGTCAAAAGATCAATTTTTCATTAAGAGATATATAGTTATGAAAGGGGTCATTCTGAGTCATGGGGTGAGACAAAGCTGTTTATGTCTGAATGACTCGTCATCAACCTCTAGAATAGGTATATATACTGGTAGTTATTCATTAAGTAAATGTCAATACAATCAATACCACTTCATAAACACAAAAGGAATTAATAATAACCAAAAGTCGATACAAAACCTCAACTATAGAAAGCAAACATCAAAATAAAAAGTAAGATATTGCGAAGCCCTACAAATGGAGGCGAAAACATGTCCATCACCATATGTGGCACTCATCATGATGGTCGTTCTCTTTTCACTTTTGATATCCCTATTTTTATCATTTCTGGTGTTGAAGATTGACAAATTTGAATGTCTGAAACCTATTACAATCGTTGCTTCATGGTATTCAACTATATCCAAGATTTCGTATGTTTATGAAAGTAGAATACAGGGCACTGTAAATAAATGGTAATCGGAATGTATGTTAAACTCATAAAGATGAGACTAGATACTTGCATGCTTACATGTGTTTTATTGACTATGTAAATTGATTTATGATTAAACAGGTGTATGTCCATTTGAATAATGTAACAAAGTGTTGTTGCTTTTGGATATAAACAAAAGATATCATGTAAACTAAATGCAAAACCAAAAACCTGAATAGGAATAAAATGTAGTTCTACAGTTCGGTTCTCTATCAACTCCTCTATCGCCACCACCATGTTCGGAGCACATACAATGTGAAGTTAACTGTGGGGGAAAGTTTTTATATCACAATAAAACAAATATAAAACGCCGATGCATCCCTTGAACACGTACGCAGTCTGTAAGTATTGTCAACTTAATGATCAAAATTATGAATAAAAATATGTAAGGTGTAATCAATAAACCTCTTAATGAAAATTATTAAATGTTAATCGTTTTGGTCAATATTTTTTAATGTATAAAACATAGCATACATTGTAAAATGCGGATTTGTTTTAAAATTAGCAGATGCATTCTCAAACTAACCAGAAATTACAATACTAGCTGCATACAATAACACACAGGCATATTTCGGACTGATACGTCGGAATAGTACGTTCGTTGGATAATTCATTAGAAAACATAACTTTTCCCTGCCAAAAACATCATAGCATGGAGTTAATTCTCGGTAATGAAAATGAGCCCTTGGCCAGGCAGATATATACGGCTATTGTTTAGAGACTTTACGAGGAAGTCAAGTACCAATGGACGTTGTTAAGACGTGTTAACAGTGTTTCGTGATTTATGATTCATAGAAATACAAAGTAATGGAAAATAGATATCCCACGGCAGCAACGTACGATGCTGTCCAACTAAAACAATAGTTCCTAGTCTTAACCAGCCCTTCTGGCTAAACTTGATTCTTGGCTGATTTGTGTTTCTCTATGAGAGTATATTATGTTTACCGACTTGTTCTAACTAAGCTCATGGCGTCCAACAGTTTTCAACGTAAATACAAACACGTATCATCAAATGTTCCCATCTGTTCTACAGGTACTTCCATGAACATCAGGATCCAGATCTAGGAAATTGTGTGACGTTTTCAAATCCAGGCAACAACATAGGTAGATCACCCATGTTTATATGTTCAGACTTTTCTGTCATTATATTTAAATGCGATTCGTCAGTAATATCCCTGTAACTATATAGCAGGATATGGTGATGACGTTTCTGAATTAAACTATTATATACTGACATCGACGTTTTGACATACTGTATCTATTACTATATTTTACAAATGCAAACACATGTGTGTGTCTTACGTTTTACTGCTTACTTTCTATTTAAATAAACCGAAAATAATATTTAGCGCGACTTACAGACCATATAATTAATTATCTATTTTGATACAACATTTTTGTTAATTATTAATTGATTAAATATATATATTTTTTGATGTTTTTTAGAAACGGTCAGCTTCCTTTTGAACGCCGAGCCAGACGAGTCCGTTGGGGAGCTGACTGCCTCTGTGGGTGTCAACGTGTACGTTGGCGAGACCGACAGTGGTCAAAATACCCTAACACTCGCTCAGCCTGGTACAGCGGCCTTCATTAATGTACAGAAGGTACGCAACGTCTGTTTATATATGATCGTGTCCATATTTGAACTCTAATCACAGCAAAGCTGAAGTGTTATATGCCGGACATATCTAGATATCGTTAGATATAAACATATCACGGAGTCTCTTCTTTAATACATAAGTTGAAGGAACACGACATAATTTAACACACAAAGAACGGTGTTGAAAGGTAACATGACTGCTATAATACCTCCAAGATTCAACAGTTTATATAAAGTATGAGTGCTACCCGATAGTAAAGAACATGAACAAACGGTACAGCAACATGATTATAATAATGAACTAAATTGATTCGCTTGATATTTTTTAGTCCGGACTATACCACCAACCTCTTCTTTTAAAACTGAATTTAAAACTAAAATAAAAGGGGAAAGACTTTAAACATAAAGGTGACCCCAACTTTTTGAATTGTGTGGATCCGTCCTTGCATACTGTGCTTGTTATAATTTTGTAAATGATCTTTTTTACGCTTGTTCTTAATACAACCGTCATATTGTCTTGTTTTGATGTTGCATCGGTTTTTGTTTTTGTGTTTTTTTGTTTTTGTGTTTTTGTTTTTGTGTTTTCGTCGCAACATTTGTATATGACGTGTTGAAGAAAAGTACATTTCTCAAAATACAAATTATGAATAATTCTTTCAGGTATCAAAGCTATAAAAGAAGTGGTAAACAGAACTATAAATTAAGCAGTTGGAGACGGTCTATAGGTCAATATGACGACTCGTGCTTCGGCATAACACGACTCTTTAATGTTATTATCTTTAATGTCAGATTAATAATTAATGGCTAAATCAAGATTATTTTTCTTTAAACGAAAAAGAGTTTATCCTTCGTTATTGGAAGTCGATTACCTTTGCTCTTTGTATATATAAGTCCATATTGCTTCTGAAACAGCAAATGATCTGTATTAACTGTTTGTTTTCATTTGAAATGCTGATTGATTTTGTTACCAGAAATCCAGAATAGACCGAAGCAAAGACTGTAGTAGTCAAGAACAATACTCACAGAAGGTAAGAACTTATATTGTGTGCTTAGCAAGAATAGCGATAACAGGTATTAGAATTATGCATATTCTCGAAATCCTTAAGGTTTATAAAATAATGCTGTCATTTCGAAGAGTCATACAAAATGTTCACACTTATTATCTCATAAAACATACTTAACAAATAAATAGATCACACTTATTATCTCATATAACATACTTAACAAAGAAATAGATCACACTTATTATCTCATGTAACATACTTAACAAATAAATAGATCACACTTATTATCTCATATAACATACTTAACAAAGAAATAGTTCACAATTACTATCTCATATAACATACTTAACAAAGAAATATATCACACTTATTATCTCATGTAACATACTTAACAAAGAAATAGATCACACTTATTATCTCATGTAACATACTTAACAAAAAAATAGATCACACTTATTATCTCATATAACATACTTAACAAATAAGTAGATCACACTTATTATCTCATATAACATACTTAACAAATAAGTAGATCACACTTATTATCTCATATAACATACTTAACAAATAAATAGTTCACACTTATTATCTCATGTACCATACTTACAATGTAACAAAGAAATAGATCACAGGTAATACCTTTTAGAATATACTCAAAATGGAAATGAGTCAGGTCACTTAATGCCACATATAACATACTAAACAAAGGAATAGGTCGCTGGGTTTTTTCAACATAATATACAAATAAAATTGCTTCTCAACAAGACAACCGTTGTTCAGTCATGTTTTGAATTCATTGATGTATAATACATTATTTGGAAACGTCAATATTTAATGCATAAGCTTCGATTTTTGTTAGGCGTTGGCGCCTGTTAGTGCAGGCAACATATACATATGATAAGCGATCGGTTTTATATGATACTCATTGTTTTCTATTTCCTCAGGCGTGTTTGAGACAATGTGTTGATGATAAGATAGCAACTTTCTGTCAGTGTCAACGGTCTTATGATGTCATAGCAACAGAACAGTGTCGCGTGGACGTCAAATTTGAAAGTAAGTTTGATGTTTGAGCATTACGGATGCTGACACATTTGTTTCTAATAAAGAAGTCAATATAAATAATATCCTGTTAATGAAAATTTAATTAAACGCGCACTTTAAAGTAATAATTAATATAAATTGTTTTCATCATCGATGCATTTTAACAAGAATATTTAAGAAATAATCAATAGATGTACATTTAACAAAGGTGAAAAATCAGCCAGTGCTTACTTTTCCCAAAAAACATTCAAATCCTGGTTTACATATATTCAATAATATACTTAATCTTTACGCGTTAAGACTATTTCAAAGACCTGTTAAAATTGCTAGTTTGGGAATGTCTTCATTTTATAATAAACGCAACGCTACCTTTTGTCGGAATGTAACTATCTTTGTTTCTTTTTTCTGCAGATGTTTGTGCACGAACAATACAGAAACTGTACTCACTCGGAAAGCTGACATGTGGTTGTCTTCCTAAGTGCGAGTATGTTTATACAATGGCTGTTACGTATTCTGTGTATACGGCAATTTTATTGACTATATTATTATCTGTATACGTTTATTTTACTGACTACATATGCATTTTTGGCCATTTTGGGGTAATGGCCTTGAATTTATCGGAGTATAGAATACTTTTACAATGCAATCGACTTGACGTCATTTAAGTAAATCTCTAAATCACATTTGAACAGATTTTTCTTTTGGGAGGGGGGGGGGGAGCCCCTGAGCTCTGCAGCGGGCATGGAAAATATGGTCCACCTTACTTACCTGTGATACTTACCATTCTATATTTCAGCCAATCCCTGTACAGTGTTGAAGCATCCTCATCTGAGTGGCCGTCCACGGGAAACATCGGCTACATAGAACAGTTCCTGCACCAACAGGGACGCAACAGTTCTCCTCACTTCATCAGGTAAGACATCCGACGTAATACCTAACACCCCCTCATCACCTAGAACGCATCACGTGTCTGTGAAGGCAATATTGTTTTGATAAACATGGTAGTATATACCTATTATTTTTCTTTAGTGACATATGTTGCAAACACCGTGTGTTACAGTATGTTTGTCGAAATGTATTACTTAAATTGTGATAGTCATTTCTCACATGACTAACGTTGTAATCCACATTTTATGCGATCTATGTTGTAATCAACATCATTTGAGGCATCACTGCGGTATGCTGTGATGAACAAAAACGTTACACGACGTATACAGTAATATTTCATGGCCAATATATCAATGTGTTAAACATATTAAATAAACATATGACAGAATGTGATTGGAAAGTTACTGACGGAAATACCTTAACTAGAAACTGATTCGTCACTTCATGTGTTCATGAACGCTGATATCTGTACACAGGAGTTCGTTGACGAAGGTGACAGTCAACTACAGGGACATGGTGGCGGAAACTGTCACAGAATCATCATTAACGGTAAGACAATATATGATGATGAAGTTACCCACTTTTTGATGGTATTAGTGAAATGGTTCCAGTGAAGGAAGCTGGACCCCTGTCCTACGACATCCCTCTGTATCCTTCTACATGTAAAAAAGACTTTTTTCAGACTACAAAATACAGAGATTTGTTACCCTACTTCAAGGGACGTAACTCTTCATCATACTTCAACTAACAAAACTATTTACCCTGATATAAGAGACATTACCTTTTTTTCCTACAACAACGCATACGGCTCTTTACCCTACTTCAAGGGAGGTAGCTCTAGATCTATATCCTAATGTAAGTCATATGGTGAGCTCTCTGCTCTGCTGTAAAGGACTTCTTAACTCTTTATCCTACTTCAAATGACAAACTCTTTATCCTACTTCAAGGGAGGTAAATCTTAGCAATTTTATAAAATCAAAAATTGTGGTTGCGGGTTTATTGATCGTGAATGATAAAAAATAAATAATGAAATAACTTCTATTTCAAAACAATTACACTGGCATATGAAAAGAAAAAATTAAAATGTAGAATTTAACTTTTCGTCTTTACAGCTATTGGATCTGTTCGCTAAGATCGGTGGTATATCAGCCATATTGGTGGGGGTGTCGGCCATCAGTATACTGGAGGTTCTGTGGTTCGTGGTCAGGCTGGTGTCACACGGATGTCGGCAGATGATCAGACGGTACTTTTTTCTTTTATATTTTTGGAGAGACTCCTTGATTGACATCACGTTGGAATTTTACGAAAATAATAATAACTGTTTTAGTCTAATATTGCCTTTGTTTGAAGCATTAGCACGAAAGTATTCTTTTGATGATAACCAAACCCAACATCTTCACGATAACCAATTTTCATTACTTTTATCTCAGGTCTAAGCAAAGAGATACTATACATCGGTTGGCTGAATCCGACGTCACTTCAATCACGTGGCAGGCTTATCGTCACAAACGAAGAGAGGAAGTTAAGAACAACAACACTGCTCTCACCAAACAGGCCGTACGACGAAACAGTAGCCGACAAAGCCGACAATCTCTACCCACAATTACAGAGGAAAACAAACACCGGAAACTCGCAAACGGCCATCTTGAAAACAATCTGTACTCACACCCATTGGAACGCACAGGACACCGGCGTGTATACAATAACTTAGTCAAAGCTGAGCGTACACCTGGATCAGAATTTCCAGTTTTCAATTCTCTTAATGAATTTCACCGTCCACGATGTTCTACACCTGACAACTCTGACCATCTCAACAGTCGTCTGCTTCAAATGGATGGCGGGAACGCACATCATTATCCACATCAAGGTAGAATCGTGACCCCGGCTGACGCCATCCAACGATACGGGCATTCAGCAAGCAAATACATATGTAGCGAAGGCATCTATTTGTAACATTGTTTTTCCTCCAATGTATGTTTTCAAAGAAAACACATTTTTGTCATGAAGTTTTATCAAGTTTTACAATTTAAGACAGTATCACGTTTTGCTATTTATTAAACACTATGTTTTAAGTATCACTTAGCCTACAAACCTGTGATATCATGAGTACATTTATGTTGAAAAATAAAATTTAGTATTTGAAAACAATTTGTTGTTTAATAGAACATACCTGACAAGACTTAGAAGGGATAATGTTGTTTACAGGGAAATGAAAAGTATGTACAATGTTTTTGAGGCGAAGGTATGTATTCCGCGATGAATGAATAGCAACATGAGAAGAACGATAACTCATAGAATATTCGGTTAGGTTACAACGTATTGTGGTATTTTGGTAAGGTTGCACCACCGATAACAACTGTTAAAACAGAAATTGACATAATGAAGTAATTTGGAAACAAAGGAAGCGTAACCATATCGTTGAATAAGATGATTTATTCTTTGTAATACTTCAGTTCTGGGACCCACCTAGGTTCATTACATCAATACCTGGATATCCTTACTGTCCAATGTATTGTTAACCCCGCTGAGCTTAAGCTGGTAAACAGTGTAATTTATCAAAAAGAAATCGTTGTAAAAGAATACTCTCTGATATTTAACTTTGACTGAGATTTGAATAGCATTAGATTATATCCATGGGTTGCTGACTTCTCTTTACATTATGACGTTAACGTTATAGAATGTTTTGTCTGCAGTGTAAAGTTAATACACCTAGTAATATCTGAGAGCGAACCCATCACATCACAAGCCCGTGTATCGTTATGCAGCTCAGTAAACAGTACACGTACAAAGATTGGCAGAACATATTGCAGAAAGCAAGCAAATCTACAAAACTTTCACCTGGAGTGAGGTGATATATATAATACCACGCAAGAACACAACTAAACACAAAGTATTAAGATTTTAGACAGGTGATCATGTCTGGTTGGCAATTCGTTCATGGAAATAGCCGATGTTACAACAGAAACATCTTTGAACATTCGCACGCGACCCGTTTCTGCAAAATTTGGCCATAATATACACTTTTCATGAATCATGCATACCAAAGACAATAGAGTATCGTTGTTGTAATGTAAAATATAATCTGTCATTTCAGCTGCACGTGTGTGATGAGACATTACAAAGATGTAATCAGAAATATTGTGTTCACATGAATATATCCATTGCCAGGTAATAGCAGCCATACCTAGACCTAGGTAAAATATGTATATTTTGATGTACACCTAGGTAAAATGTGTATATTTTGATGTACACCTAGGTAAAATGTATATATATATATATTGATGAACACCTTGATATACCTAGGTAAAATGTATATATATATATATATTGATGTACACCTAGGTAAAATGTATATATATATATTGATGTACACCTAGGTAAAATGTATATATATATATTGATGAACAGTTAGGTAAAATGTATATATATATATATATTGATGAACACCTAGGTAAAATGTATATATATATATTGATGAACACCTTGATATAGCACTTTGAAACTTTTATCTCGTCGTTTACACTTTGAAGATGTTTGCCTCCAGCGTCTATGATGAAATTATATTGAAAGAAACATGCAAACCTGGTGTAGTAAATTGGGAACTTTATGTCTATGTTTATTTGATCACTGCCGGACTAAGTATTCGGGCCAAAACGTATAATTAATAAAACTGCATGGAACACTGATGTTCATAACCTACTATCACCCGCCAGAAATAGCCTTGTGATATTATATCGACTTTATACATATTAGTTAAAGGGACGCTAAGGAGGAATAAGGAGTTTACAACCATCACAAAACAAGTGGTAAGCACGCTCTGGTCGGCCTAATCCGGAAATAGGATAAGGGTCTCAGCGTCCCGATCTCCATTTAGGTCTTATGTATACGTCAATACCGCATTTGTTCATATAATTATGATCATCTTGTATCCTCGCTTTTATTGCTCGTTTTGAAAAGAACCAATATTGAAAAGTCTCAATAAAGATAAAGACGCGTAGTTCTTAACATATATACATAATTGGTCAATAAACACGGTATAATTACATTGTAGAACAAACCCATATAGTGTTGGCATTATATCAGCATATGCGTGCTACACGGATGTGCCTCAGTTTACCAGTAATACGATTACAGTATCGGCGCTACACATACTTAACATGAAAAACTCTATAATACGTCCTGTTTATATAAACACTTTTTTATTTTGCTAGTCGGAATAAGAACATATTAATATATATATATGTATCCATATGGTACACTAGGGTCCATAATCATGCTCATCAACGGAGCTTTCTTTACTAGTTACATGCATTTGTTGCCTATATTCCAAACCAGTTAGTGATAGGCCTACTTGCTGATATAATAGCCTACTCTATAACAAACAATATCACCAAGCATTATTTTCACCGTCTGCCTGACGGTTATCACTTATTGCATAAGCGCCAATATGCTGACACTAAATCCGAATAAGACAGAACTCATGGATCTGCAAGGTTTGCGAATTATTCATGATTCCCATCAGTGAGAAACTTCGGTGCATCCTTCAACTATTTAGAAGCGGAATGATTCTATTCCAGAGGTATATGATGTGCACTACCAAATCCAAAACCTTGGTTTCATTCGCTGGTGACCTCTCGTTTGGACTACGGCAATACCGTGTATATGGTATATCTGTTAGACTAGAAAGGTTTCTTCATAGAATTCTTTATACAAAGCACTACAAGCTCGGCTGGTTACTCACACTCGAAGGAGAGGACATATCACACCATGAATTCTTTATAAACCTTCACTGCTTACCTGTACGATACAATTTACATAAGAGCCCTGATGTTTGCATAAAGGCGCTAAATTGAACAGTTCCTCAGTATCTGAAGGAATTTGTTACTCTCCATGTCAGAATCCCTGCTGTGTATCCAAGTTTTGTACTGTGAAATATGAAAACAGCTAGGTGTTTCGGAAAGTTAGCAGCTACGCCTACTTCGTGGAATGACTTCTGACCTGCTACGAGAAAGTCAAAAAAGCTTCCTGCTTTTCAGAAATTGATTAACCTCTTAATTTAATATTGTGTTAAAGCGTTTCAGCTCTGGTGTTTGATCTTTGATCCGACATTTTCAGTATACCGATGTTGTGTAATGCACTTGAGAGTTATTTCATGAAATATATTTGGCGCTCTATAGATGCTACATGTATATATTTTAATCAGTATTATCATTAAGAATATCAGAATATTGTTTTCAGAATGCCTTACGTTAAACATTATAGATCGTCGGCTTTAGGAAGGAAGAAGATACAAAATGGTTAATCCGTAATATCCTAAGATTTAATTGATGGGAAATGATCTTAAAATCAAGTCACATTAGTAAAAGCATCAAGTACCCTAGAACCATACAAATTAAATAGCATGAATGTCACGATGATTAACAGGGCAGATCAATAGAAACAAATAATCGCTATTCAACAGTAACATATTTTTAGCTTGAGATATATCACACAAAAAGCCCGAATTTTTCACATGCTTTCTGTATAATATATTATTCAAGGCACGCAGGTGGAAGCACTGTCACAACCAACTAATCCCTATTGTAGTAAATGAAGAACCACTTGTGGAGTATCACGTGCCTTGAACATCCTTACAGTACGGACTATGACAGCAATCGTTTTATTGCAGTTATACACAAAAACAAAGACACCATCAACAACTCAATTAGTATGCCTATCGTTCTGAAAATGTGTGTCTCATCAAAACTTACATGAACATAACGTCTTGTTTCACGTGAAGATTTGTATGTTCATCATACAGGAATTACTGGATATTTTTACTTTCTTATGAAAAGCTGTTTTCTTTCATACAAGTTGTACACTTCAATAAAACCATGAAATCATATCTAAGAGCTTTAAGTTTTTCTTCGATTTGTAAATATAGCTGCCATATCAACAAATATAGATTACAAAGTTAACAAAACTAAGGCTTTTAGTTGAAGGGTAAGCATTTCTTATTAGAGAAGGCAGACAGTAGTGATATGGTTATGCTGTGTAAAAAAGGAAACGCTTGATTACGTGGCATCCTATTGTGACGTTGGTAACGTTTCCGTAATAACTTGGTAGATACAGATATATCTATCGTTTCCCTAACAGGGAATGCACTCGGAAAATGTTGGAGAAGGAAGTAGATTATATTGCATGGGGAAGATAACTTGCTCTTAATTAAACAGTCGACCATTCTTCCTATATCAAGATGACATTGCCTTAAAACTGAGCACGAGAAGGCGCCCATGTACATGCAAAACTTCTGTTTAAACCTGTCATGACCAGGATGTAGCAGCTAACGCTCCAGTGGCTGAAGATCCGAGAGAAAGTACACACTAGGGCCCGTATTCATGAAACCGTTCTCATACTCAAGCACGGATTCTGAGCTCAAACCAACTTTCTTGTAACTCGCTTAAATCATGTCAAACGATCAAAAAGTCAAATGTAAACATTGACAACAGTATTTGTCTTTAAGTCTCTTCCGAATGTTTCCAAATCATTGACAAAACAAGATATATTTATTAAGTTATAACGAGAACAAGAAATTATAGGCTTGAGCAAAAAATCCACGCTTGAGCATGAGATCGGTTTCATGAATATGGCCCCTGAACACCTACCGAAGTATTTGCCTTTTAGTTAAGTTATCATGCAAATAATTCTAATAATAATAAAGAAAATTAAGAAGAAATTTTAAAAAAAAGTGGAGAAACAAATAATTATGTAAATATTACCAACATATTTGCTGGATAATTTTCCGGCAGTTCATTAAAATGGCCGGGACAAAAACGTATGGTAGGTGACTGTATATATCTTAGTATGCATACATGTAAGGGCAAGGAAGTTACAACGACAGTGCAGACAAAGGAATGTGTCAAATTGTCAGGATACGTATACGTAATACGCCCCATTTTTAAGGCAAAATCATGAACAGTTACACATCACAACATATAATAACGATGAACAGTCACTATGAAACAATACGACAAACATAAAATTCATAAACAAAAAACTCAGTTATCACTTAATATGTTTACATATATATGTATACGTGTCGACGAATATTTGGTTTAATTTTAGTTAAAACCGTCATCCCGAGTTGTTTCCCTTGTTCACGCTCTTCCGACCTCGTTCTGATACGCATGGTCTTCTTTCCACTTCAGAAACACCACGCATATCCCAGTTTCCGACCGCTTGTTTAGCGGTTAACCTACCTTAACAATGGTCCTGGACACCATGGGAGAGGTTTTTGAGATGTTCAAGAACAGCTTTCCGTTATCTTTTCTGTTTTTCATCCCGATCTTCATCATCATTTCTCCAGTGAGTCCGGTGAACGCCGCTCACGAATTTGCGGCATACCGAATGCAGCAGTACGACATCCATGGACAACACTACGGTAGGGGAGGTCGTGGCGTTGTCATTTAGGGGCGGGGTTAGGGTGGCGAGCTATTGTTTTGTAAATATATTATAATAGGGAATGATTTACAACATTGCAGTGGCGGATCCAGAGGTTTTTTTGGGCTTCAGGCTTCAGGTATTTTGTTTTGAAAATGATGTATTTTCATCGATCATTTTCATCATTTTTTCCCCACATGGACCCCCCCCCCCCCTGGAAATTTAGACCCCTCCCCCCGATAGGTATCTGGATCCGCAACTGCATTGTTTCATCTACGCGAGGAAGTTTAAAAAAGGTAGTTTTCCTACCCCTAAAATTTTCTGCCAAAAGTGTATTATTCTGTGGCAGGGTTCAATTATACATGTATAGGATTAAGATCGCCTTCTAGCTTTGAGCTAGGGTGAATTTCCCTTTAGCTCAGTGGTAGAGCGTCCGACTAGGAACCTGGAGATCGAGGGTACGATCCCCAGTGGAAGCACACTATTCTCTTTCCTGTTACAATTCAAATGCATTTATTCTATCTCTGATATTTTTAACCTATTCTTGAATGATAGCCTATAGTTCAATAGTTCAATATATATTTTCCGAAAAGAGAAAATTGTAATTGAAGTTCGTACTGTTTGAACTTATATGATTGCTTACCATTGCCAGTATAAATACATACCTACAGTTTATTGAATCAGCAGATTAAATGGACATATTGTATAAACTTGATAGTTTGTTACTAATGTGGGATGTATTTCTCAAAGGTCTTTGACAAAGTTCCCCATCAAAGGCTACTATCGAAACAATATTGTGGTATAAATGGACAAACATGTTTTTGAATATCTCAGTTTTTGAATTCTAGATCCCAGAAAGTCTTGTTAAATGGAACAGAATCTGATAGCTGTCCTGTCTTCTCGGGGGGCCCTCAGGGGACAGTCCTCGGCCCTCTCCTATTTTTGGTGTACATAAATGATATTGTCGACTCAGTTTCATGTAATATAAAACTATACGCTGATGACTGTCTATTATACATGTAAATAAACTCTATTGAAGACTGCTAAGTTGAACAATGACCTTAAGTCTTTAGAAAAATGGGAAGAATTAAGTGGCAAATGAAGTTTAATACCAGTAAATGTTCTATTATTAACGTATCGAAAAAAAGAAACATCATTAATTATAATTATACCCTTCATAATCAGATTTTAGAAAATGTAGATACTTACAAATATCTTAGTGTCACTTTCAGTTCAGACCTAACTTGGGGCAAAGACATTCAAATTTAATCAGTGACCAACAAAATACAACAATTAGACAATGTACAACGCAGAACAGCGAGATACAGTTTTAATGAGTACAGGTCTAGAGATCCAGGCTGTATTACAAACATGATGAAATCATTAGATTGGGAATCTTTATCACAAAGAAGGGCACAAGCTAGATTGCCAATGCTATACAAGATCTTGCATAACATCGTTAAATTAACCCATCATCATACTGGACATCAGGTGACAGACAAACAAGAGGGGCACATAAAATAAACACAATATCTACCGAAAAAGACGCCTACAAATTATCTTTTTTTTTCCCCCAATAACTATTATCACCTGGAACCAATGTCACTGGCCCTCGGTGAGAAATTACCTTCTTTCAAATCCTCACTTGAAGGTTACCACCAGTCTCTTTACTAATTTTGCATCCTCGTTTTGTACATAGTTTTAATATAATACCAAAAAGTTACAAAAAAATATTCTTTGAAATGCCACCTCCTAGGATCAATTGCACTCCAACCTTGGAAATCTGATCCTGTAATGGAAGAAGAAGCATGCGGATATTTAAAAAAAAAATGTGGAATTTGATAAAGTCATCAGGAATGGAGTAAATAAGACACAGAATCCCCAGCTTGGTCCTCTCTAGGATGTTTTTATTTTATATGGTACAGGTTGTAAGAGTGCCCTTGTGAACATGGAGGCCAGACCAATTGATGCCAAAATGATCACCAGACGCTGCATCATTGTCCGACTCCAAGAAATCTCGATCTCTAGATACCGTAATCTGATCCAGGAAAATGCTGGGGCTTTGATGATTCTCCTCCCCCAGAACCTGACATCAATCAATGAACAAGAGAAAAAGGTGATACATGCATAACAACACCTACAATAGATGGAATAGACATGTGATAAAAAAAAAAAGCTTTTGTTCTTGAGGATATTTTTTTTATTGGACTTTTAAGACTTATATTCCATCCTTCTTACTGTTGCCAAATACAAATGTGTCCAGAAAGGGAGTTTTCCAGAGTAATAATAAACTTAACTTTTGAGAAGTAAAACCTGATTTAGCTATAGTCTCCCTCGGGGTCCTCTATATCAGTAAAATGTGTTAGTTTTACATAGTATTTCTTAAAAGATAATAATATAAATTAAACATAAAATATAACTTACAGAATTGCTGATAATATTCACATGCATTATAATATATAGTACAATACATTAAATATCACAAAGCATAAATCTCCTGCTTAAGGTCTGATGAGAGTTTAATGGCCGGAACCTAACATACAAAGTAAGATACCAAAGTGTAAAAAATGTCAGGATATAGTCTAATAAAGCATAAAATTAACAATTATTTTCTTTATCTAAATGTTTGAATCACAATATATTGCTTTATGGAAGGTCATTCAGGTTTGGCAACTTGATAACTCAAGTGACTTGAATAGAAAGTTGTCCTATGTATAGGAATGTATAACAAATTTTGGTTATTTTTATTCGTAAAAGAAAATTCCTCTAGGTAGTTGTATTCATTTACTCAAAAAATGTGTTTCATTTTGAAACTATTTGTTCAATTTGTATATATATATATATCATCTTTATTTCCTCCAAATTGGAGAGCATGATACAATGATAGTACATGAATAATACATTATTTACAAAATGACAACAATCATGACATTCATACAAGTTCACAAATGTGTATACATATATAGTGTTATAATACTGGTTTATGTAGCCAGTAAAAAAAATGCCTTGCCCATGTTCATTTTTTTTTACATTTTCCATATATTAAAATGGCAAGTAGTCTAAATTCTTCAAAATCAATTTCATTTAAATGATAGGTCATTGGGCCTCCTAGTAAAATGTGAATTACTGAATAGTCAGGCAGTGAATGCAGATATGAACTGAGTTCAATACTTGAAATGCAGGCAATTATACACCATAAATTGTCACGAAGATTTTCTGTTACAGAACAATGCAAAACCATGTGAGATACAAAATCTGTGTAGAAATAGCCACAATGATGACATAAAAGTTGTATGTTACTTACAACTGTGTGCTTTAGTCCCACTTATATGCACTACTCAGAGGTGTACAATTTCATATTAAGAATACTAGACCACAGGTTGATTTTAAAAAGCTCAACTAGCCTGACCTATATTTTCATTTGAAATATAGAAAATGTTCACTAGCCCAAACATAAAATCTACTAGCCCTTGGCATGAGGCTAGTTGAATTGTACATCCCTGCCAATTAAGCTAGTATAATTAAATAAAGGTGTTGTTTTGTCACTTGTTTAACCAGAATCTTGAGGTCCTTGAGAGGGAAATCCTGTCAGAAGAAACTTCAATCCCTGTGTACTTTTCCCCGGAGACGGATGATTTGCTCCAGATTCATTCCGACCTACAGTCCGGTAGCTCCGGAGACCAGGCAACAACTGCCGTTGATGGTTAGTAGTAGATAAATAGGATTATTATGTTGAACCAAAGATATATGATGGTGTTCAGTCATTGTAAAGATTGATGAGGACATCAAATGATCAAGTCAGTTTAGTGTTCAGACATTCACAACACAATGTTAGAATGCTTTAACCAGAGTGAAGCTTGTATGATAGATTAATCTAAAGTGGTCATATTTGTCAACGACATGTTATACAGTAGGTCAAAATATATGATACTAAGAGTTTTTTATGTGTGTTTTGAAAATTGGTTTAGCTATTTTTTCATTTTTGTATTTTAAAGTAAAATGATATCGTTTATACATCGTTCTTTGTATGAGATGTCAACATGTTCTTTATTTGCTACAGCCCTGTTGGGTGCTGCTACTGCCAATGGTTTCCAAATTGTTGTCAATGGTGCTCAGTCCAAAAGTCTTCCAGATTTTCAAATCACAAATCTTCAGGTAAGCAAGCCATTTCACATTGATATCATACATCATAGTATGCTATACATATATTTATTTCATATAAGTTGTCTTTTAATGGTGAAGACAGAGCTGTGTTTTGCCACTCAATAAAAGTTTTGTAATTTAATACATTTAATAATCCAAGAGGGAATATGATATATTGCCAAATTGTTATATGATGTTCTTGCATTTGTGAATACCTCAATAATACATTATACATCCATGCGTAGTTTTTTTTGTTCTGGTTGATAGTTACGGTTTGGATTTATGATATTAAAGAAATCAACAGATACTCAGATGACATTGACAGACAAGTCATATTCAAAAATGTACTTTAAGATATGCAATGGATGAACAAGTTCAGATTTTATCAGAATTGTAAAAAAAATAAGATTAATATAATATAACGGATTGATGACCACAAAGTATGACCGCTACCGCCCTAGTAAAAATATGTCAATACATAAAGAATATGTGTACACAACATCATATTTTGAGGACTATTCAGGAATTGATAGTACAATATGGATATAGGACACTTGTCAGTCAAAAATGAAGTTTTTTATATTCTAGACTCTGTAGAATGACAGTATTATATAATATCAGTTTGAATATTTAGTATGGGTATCTGCACATGCTTACTCAGGAGCTATTTTATCATTACGTTGTTGTTTTTGTTACAGTGTGACTGTAAAATTTAATACTTTACAACAAAGTCTTTTGAAATGTACTCAATTAATGCAAACAGAAAAACATGGAGCATTAAATTCTGGCAAACAAATACAACTGAACTGTTGTTGTGTTTGTTACAGTGATAACATTAAACATTCATCAATGACGTTATTTTCCAGGGCCACCTGTCTGGGTTTGGGATAGAAGAGCAGCTGCCAGCTATTGTTATTGTAGCACACTACGATTCCTTTGGTGTGGCTCCTGTAAGACCTATGTTTACATATATTCAAATCCTGTACTCCCCTTATAGAAGTTATTATAATTGTAGCACACTAAGATTCCTTTGATGTAGCTCCTGTAACACCTACATTTATATATCCTTTGTAAATGAAATACTTTGTATGTACCGATCTTTTCCTAATAATTTTGTATCCTTGTAAAAATTACATTTCTGGCTGAGAATTACAATAGACAATGATGCAACTTTTCTTTGAGTTTTCAATTTTTCAATTTTTAAAAAAAACCACTGTATTGTGGTTAAAGAACAACACTCTCCAGAGTTATTTCCCTTTCATTGAGCAAAGAGATATACATGTATATGTTTTGAGAAGTTCATAACATTCATGTTTAAGTATGAAACTTTTTCTTGCAGAGTCTAGCTCAGGGTGCTGACTCCAATGGTAGTGGTGTGATTGCCCTGTTGGAGCTGTCAAGGCTGTTTGCCAAGCTGTTTACGAACTCCCGTACTCATGCCAAATACAATCTCATTTTCCTGTTGTCTGGGGGTGGCAAGTTTAACTATCAGGGAACGAAACGTTGGATAGAGGACAACATTGACTCACCAGGTATGATGTAAAATAAACATGGCATCTAGAAACTGTCAACTTACCAGGAATGCCAGTGTCACAATGATTTCAGGAAACATAATTTTGTTTATTTTTTTTTATAGATAACAGTGGAATTGTTTAGTTTTGATAGTTTAGTTCAGGTTGTATTAACCTGACCGACACCTGTTTAATAGATTGTTTAATTGGGTTGTTGTGTTTTTAACATTTTGTTCTGGTTGTATTAACCTGACTGACTGACACCTGTTTAATAGATTGTTTAATTGGGTTGTTGTATTTTTGATATTTTGTTCTGGTTGTGTTTTTAACATTTTGTTCTGGTTGTATTTTTGATATTTTGTTCTAGTTGTATTTTTAACCTTTTGTTCTGGTGATTTGTTCCTACAGACAGTAACCTACTGACAGACGTGTCCTATGTGCTTTGTCTGGACAGTCTTGGTGATTCAGACCAGCTCTTCCTCCACGTCTCCAAACCACCAAAGGAGGGCACACCAGGACACACCTTCTTAAAGGTAAGATACAGTACAAGGCTTTGTAACTGTTACTAGCAAAAAAGGAAAGTATTTGGGTGTATTGAACTATTCTTAAGATTTATCAATAACAAAAATGTATGTGATGGGAAGTAACTCAAGATGAGAAATAATGTTAAAATATTTCTATTTATATATAATTCGTGAGACATAACTTACAAGCCAAATTATAGAGCAAAGCATCGAGTAGCATTTTATTGCACGACTCTTGCACTGTTGTGGATAATCAATTGGAAGCATTTCCATTTCATAATGTTATTAAGTATAATTAATAAAAAAAAATAAAAACCCATTGATTTGCCTGTGTAATCTGCAGTGTTTATAAAGATATCATCTATTTGTGGTTGACCGTGTGCAGTGTTGGTTAACATGCATTGACATATGTAAAGGACACTAAAAATGTAATGGACCATATTATTTGTTGACAGGACATAAATATCTATGAACTGTCATGCAATGTGATACTAGTACAGATCACATCATATTGAAGTTGTTTTCTGTCTTATGGTTTTGTTTATGTGAAGGATAAGTTTGTTATTAGACACAATATTGTATCATATTTAAACAAGTAAATACGATAATGTTTTAATACAACAATATTACAGGGTATGTCTGTATAGTAACTTCCATCACTCCAATGCCATTGTTACCTAATGTTGTATCATTGTATGGGTTTGATTCCCAAACTCAGTACTGGTGAGATCTTACACAGAATATCAAATATGATGGGGAGAAAACTTCTAACCAATGATAGATATAGAGGTTCCCCAACAAGTGATGGTTGGTTATCATGTTTATCTAACTTGAGTAAGTTCATTTTCAAATTGTATAAAGACACCAGGTTTCTTTTACAATTTGAAAATTAATTAACAAGATTTAGATAAACATGATAACCTATCATCAAGAGTTTGGGGTCCTTTTTTTCCCATAACGTTCATATTTTATCTGGAAAGCCATATGTTTCCCTTGAAAATACACTATGTCTGCTTTCGATGGGGAGAAACAATTGCCATGAATCATGACGTCACAATGGAAAATGACGTCCCAAAGCATTGTGATGTTACATCATAAGTAAACAATTGACCAATGAAATCACGTCCATGGTGTTACCACTAGTGAATAACCAAAAATGTTTACCAACTCCTAGCAGGTTTATCTAATGAATCGGGATTGAGGAAACCTATAGTGGTTGTGGGAGAAAACATATTACAGGCAGATAAAGGCACTGATCTAAAGTGACATACATGTAGCTAACATATTACAGTCAGACAAGGACACTGATCTAAAGTGACATACCTGTAGGTAACATATTACAGTCAGACAAGGACACTGCATATTACAGTCAGACAAGGACACTGATCTAAAGGGACATACATGTAGGTAACATATTACAGTCAGACAAGGGCACTGATCTAAAACGACATACATGTAGGTAACATATTACAGGCAGACAAGGACACTGATCTAAAGTGACATACATACATGTAGGTAACATATTACAGGCAGACAAGGACACTGATCTAAAGTGACATACATACATGTAGGTAACATATTACAGGCAGACAAGGACACTGATCTAAAGTGACATACCTGTAGGTAACATATTACAGTCAGTCAAGGACACTGATCTAAAGCGACATACATGTAGGCAACATATTACAGTCGGACAAGGACACTGATCTAAAGTGACATACATACATGTAGGTAACATATTACAGGCAGACAAGGACACTGATCTAAAGCGACATACATGTAGGTAACATATGACAGTCAGACAAGGACACTGATCTAAAGTGACATTCATGTCGGTAACATATTACAGGCAGACAAGGACACTGATCTAAAGCGACATACATGTAGGGAACATATTACAGTCAGACAAGGACACTGCATATTACAGTCAGACAAGGACACTGATCTAAAGCGACATACATGTAGGCAACATATTACAGTCAGACAAGGACACTGCATATTACAGTCAGACAAGGACACTGATCTAAAGTGACATACCTGTAGGTAACATATTACAGTCAGACAAGGACACTCATCTAAAGCGACATACATGTAGGTAACATATTACAGTCAGACAAGGACACTCATCTAAAGCGACATACATGTAGGTAACATATTACAGGCAGACAAGGACACTGATCTAAAGCGACATACATGTAGGGAACATATTACAGTCAGACAAGGACACTGCATATTACAGTCAGACAAGGACACTGATCTAAAGGGACATACATGTAGGTAACATATTACAGTCAGACAAGGCCACTGCATATTACAGTCAGACAAGGACACTGATCTAAAGAGACATACATGTAGGTAACATATTACAGTCAGACCAGGACACTGATCTAAAGTGACATACATGTAGGTAACATATGACAGTCAGACAAGGACACTGATCTAAAGTGACATACCTGTAGGTAACATATTACAGTCAGACAAGGACACTGCATATTACAGTCAGACAAGGACACTGATCTAAAGCGACATACATGTAGGTAACATATTACAGTCGGACAAGGACACTGATCTAAAGTGACATACATACATGTAGGTAACATATTACAGGCAGACAAGGACACTGATCTAAAGCGACATACATGTAGGGAACATATTACAGTCAGACAAGGACACTGCATATTACAGTCAGACAAGGACACTGATCTAAAGTGACATACCTGTAGGTAACATATTACAGTCAGACAAGGACACTGATCTAAAGCGACATACATGTAGGTAACATATTACAGTCGGACAAGGACACTGATCTAAAGTGACATACATACATGTAGGTAACATATTACAGGCAGACAAGGACACTGATCTAAAGCGACATACATGTAGGTAACATATTACAGTCAGACAAGGACACTGCATATTACAGTCAGACAAGGACACTGATCTAAAGTGACATACCTGTAGGTAAACCGCAATAATTTCTAGAGGATTTAGATTTACAATTAACTCATGCAGTACATGTAGTACATTCATCCTTAATGGAAACTCTGAACATAATAATTCTTGTATTTTTATAGAACCTTGAAGAAGTCATCAAGACCTTTTTCCCAGCGACATCCTTCAAAATGGTGCACAAGAAAATCAACCTAGCAGATGACATGTTGTCATGGGAACACGAACGCTTCAGTGTCAAACGTCTCCCAGCATTCACAGTGTCACATGTGGAGTCCCATAGATCATCCGAAAAAACCACCATCTTGGATACAAGGTTAGCCTCTTGTAGATTTGAACATGGGTGGGGGTTACTATAAGGTACTTTAATTTGTTATTTAGGAATGAAGCGGTCTAATATGATTTATAGAATGGACCATGTAGTGAATCCTGTCCACCTCTATTGTGGAATAATCCTAGTACAAAAGTAATTTTCTTTGTATATTTGATTGTGGAAGTGTTGCCAATTGATAGAAAAATATAGCGTTTTGAGAAAAATGGAACGGGGGAAAATATAAACGAAAAAGAAGAGTCATGAAGTATCCAAAAATGGCTTGAATTTGCAGTTGCACTTTGATTGTTTCTGATGAAATGAACTTTATTGTTTCTGATGAAATGAACCTTATTGTTTCTGATGAAATGAACCTTATTGTTCCTGATGAAATGAACCTTATTGTTCCTGATGAAATGAACTTTATTGTTCCTGATGAAATGAACCTTATTGTTTCTGATGAAATGAACCTTTGCTAACAGTATCTCTTTTTTTACTTCAGAGACACAGTTGACATTCACAAGTTAAGCCAGAACATTCGTGTGGTAGCAGAGAGCCTGGCCAGACACTTGTATAATCTGACAAGCCAGCCTAACCTCAGACTCTTCACAGAAGCACTGGTTAGTCTTACTCAAGTCCTTTAGATATTCTGTGTTACAAGATAATAACTATAACAGCTAAGATATAATTTGTTGCATATTCTGTAATTGCTACAGTGCCTGTGTCAATCTTGTGTATCTCTGAAGGTCAGATCTATTTTTCTTCCGCTCCTTACATGTAAGCTCCTGTGTTTGCTAAAAGGTAAATCTGTCTTTTGCCTACCTAAGGAAAGCATGTCATTTCATCCAGCATTGACATTGTTGGTTTGGCAGATCCATTTGCACAAGTAAGAAACACAAAGTTTAGGTTCAAGAGTTCTCTGACTTGGAGTAATTTGTTTTTGTAGGGAAGAATGTCAGAAAAATTATTTAGTCACACATGTGATGTTGACAGAGAAATCCTATCCCTCTGGATAAGATTCTGTAGATTCAGCTCTTGGCATATCCTCATGCTGGACCTCTAAACTATTTGTCTGGGGTTGAGCTTTTCCTGTCGACAACACATGAGTGAAATATTCTGTGAAGGAGCATTTTCATCATCTAGGTAGACCGTATCTGTACATTAATATAGCTATTAATCATTTTCCAACCAGATGTTTTAATGAAAGTGACCTTGACCTTGTTATATACCATAGTCTTAATTTGTGTGTAACAGGATGTCCAAGAGAGTCTAGTGTCTGCCTGGCTTGACCAGCTCACTGCCCAGCCTCGGGCCATGCAGCTCTTAGCCAAAGACAGCAGCCTGCTCAATACCTTAGAAGAAACCATGAACCGCTATCTCAAAGATGTCCGTCGCACAACTATGAAGGCGGACAAAAGGTGGGCACTGTGAATATACTTGTAGATGTTTCCTGTCTCGGTTACTCAAGTAGAGTAGAATTCCATCACATCATACAACATGTTGTATAAAATGTTTTCCTCAGACCTCAATTTGTTAAAATGGTATTCTCCTCAGAAATGGCTCTTAATGATAAGAAATAGATACAATGAAGAAACTTCCATCTGGACTCGATTAGTTCTGATCACAGCTGGTACAGCCTTTGTCTTCATTTCTTGTTTTTCTTTTAACCAAAATGTTTGATGTTTCCGTCTTTCCACAGAGATCCAGAGTTTATGTTCTACGACGGTGCCACGTACCAGATGAGTGCTTATAAGTAAGTTAACCTTGTATATGTTGGTTGATGTTAGGTCTGGTTATTTACTGAGTCATTCTATTGTATCTCTCTGTCATTCTTTTGTCTGTAAAATCCTTTTCTTGCTGTTTGTCTTCTTGTTTTCTCTGTTAAATCAAAGAACTGAGCTGATAATGTTGACAGCAGTTACTTTTGTCGTAGAAATCTATATAACCGGTTAAATAAATTCATACATTCTATTTGTTATTAACCTTTCTATTTTTCAGTGTAAAACCTGCCATTTTCGACTTGTTCCTGGCTTTGGGAATAGTTGGTTACTTGGCTGTCGTGTACTTTGCAGTATTGGTAGGTGTCAAAAGATTTTTTCACATTTAATTGTAATGACAAATTTTGATGTATTGGGTTTATTAAAGTCCAGAAGTGATTTACCCAAAATAGTTCTGTCCAAAACATGGTCATAAGGTCATTGTATTCACATATCTTAGGATATGTCTTGAAATTGAACACTTCCAGTTTACTTAATAATAACAAAATAAAAACAGCTTTTGATTATTCTCAGACGAAATACTTCACATAAATCTGATCCCATAGACTTACACACATACATATATCATATTAAAGATAAGAATGATTAATTGTTGGTTTATTTTTCAGAATTTCCATTACTTCTATGGAGCTTTACGCAGTGTGACGAGCCCAAAGAGAATGAAAGTGCAGTAGAGATTGAAATGTGTGAGAAAAGGTATACAATAGCAATGTCTTAGGAATTCAATTAAACAAGTTTTCATTTCAAATGACATTGAGATATGAAATGGAAATAAACTCAAATGGAGAACAGTACATTGATGGTCCTTATTCTGAAGTCATAATGTTACTACATCTGAAGTCAGGATAGAAAAGTCATGTTTACATGTCACATTGATATGGAATAAAATAATTTGGGGGGTGGCTTATTGAATGTTCATGTTGTTAGATATAGGTGACCATTCATCTCTTATTCATAATATTCCTTCAGTAAGTACCTACTCCAATACTAGCATTATCTACTTATTGCATTGTCTTCAGTATATATAGCTTTTGTCTACTTTGCCATGATGGTCTGGTCAGATGTTGCATCTATCTATATTGCCGGTACAGACTGCTATAATAATTAGGTTAAAACACAGCTATTGTGTATCTATATCATAATTGTGAGGACTTTTCTTTATAAAAAGGCTACAGACATTCCTTTTCAAATATGATGTTAAAGTATAATACAGTGTATACTCAAAATGACATTTGTATTTTTTCATTTTCAGATTCATCAGCATGCAAGATCTTTTTATAAAGAAGAGTAGGACACAAGAATCTATAAAGAACAAAAGCTTAATATGCAAACAACTTTTTATACGATTTCTAGATAATTGTGTGTGTAATGTAAAAGAAATTCCATTTTATGTGATATGTTTGAATGTCCCTGTCCCCAGAGTTTTTTATTTGCCAAATATTGTGTGTATATTTCAACACGCAATGACTGACAGCATCCATGGTGAAATTCATTAAATAGCTTTCATGTCAAAATTGTTTTAATAACCTATCATGTATGTTGCTTGTAGTTTTGATAATGTAATTTTTGATTTTTTTTAATGAAAAAAATCCAATAAATTAGCTCTTTTGAATTCAAAATTCGAGACATCAATATTGTCAATATTTTCAGGAATAAGAACATATTGATAAACTCACTTTTTTCTCGCTTTAAAAATCCAAAAGTTACACAAGTACTGACCTTCAGCTTTGACCTTAACTATATTTATTGTGATCTGAATAATTCTGAACATCAAATGAAAATGCTGTAAATGCATATTATTTGTTATGAACTAATGCAATGGAAAAAAATCACAGTATTTCAACTTATAGAATTGATTTCACTAGTTGGACTTCCTGGTGCAATGTACATACGCATTAATATAATGTACTGTCATTATTAATAATCAGATACAGGATAATAAGTTATGACATTTTAAAAGGTTTTAGTGACATTAATTGTTCATTAAATTGTTATTTAGGATACTCAAGATTCAAACTTTTTTTTTAGAATACAAATAATTGTTGTAAATGGAATAGGTTGGTGGTTGTATATGTATTCAGTAGATACTATGTTCTGTTGATCAGTTATATAATATTTTCTGTAAATCAGTTATATTGAATATGAATTTCTTTCAATTGGTAATCTAACTTCAATTAATTTTCTATGACATGTTGAAAATAGTGTATATAGCTAACTAAATATTTAAACTTACTGAAGCAGTGGTGTATCCGAACTCCGAGTGGATTTGCCTAAGATCCAAGCTCCATATTAAGTCATCTAATGACTTAGTTTTTATGGTTTTCTTCATTAAGATACTGTTTTGGTTCTGCAAGGTTTTGCTGTTATAACATGAACATCTGCGACTGGAAAAAACATGGTGCGTTCTATCAAACCTATAATCTTGATATAGGATTTAAAGCCTACCCACACTATTTACATGTCTGTATCGCGGTCTTCAGCTGGCAGCTCTATGACGTCTTGGCTCAACTTTAGTTACCATACTTATCATTAGTATAAACTTCAACTATGATATAAAATAATACATGTACACTTTGATATAACAGTAATAAATATACATGTAAATTTTGATATAACAGTAATACATGTACATTTCGGTCCTTTTTTTTTCATTTTCAAAAATATCCAAGATGACTGTCATCATAATTGAAAAGGTTGATTATATCAAAGATAGTGTGATTTTGAACAAAGCCAACATGAAGGAAATACACATACAATTATGGCTCAAGTTCAAATGTGATGTAGAAAAAGACTGCTTTTGTCATAAATAACAATCACTGCAACGAAAATAGATAAAAAATAATATACTCATCAATTTCATTTCATTAAGTGTAAGATCACTATACATGTTAACTACACACATACTGAGAGACTTCAATATTTAACATGAAGAAACCTTATAACATTGATTTTAAGGTTGATTTAGTGTTTTGCGTTCCAAACAGTTGGACTAGAGTTGATCATTTATGAAACGGGGACAGACCTAATGGTTTGATGTGGATCTTGTGACCAGCATTGACAAAGACTTTCAAGTCCTGCATTAACATTTGCAGGTCTGTCAGGTTTTACCCCTGAAATATTACATTTAAAAAAATAGCCTTAACGGTTGATCTGCTTATTTTAAACGAACAAGCCGGAAAATTGTCATGAATGATTTTGAAAGGGATGTTTAAAACCTACAAGATCATGTATTGTGCTTGGTACATTTTTATGGAAATGCGTCCCACCTTTGTTTTAGAATATTCCTCTGTGTGTTTTCTGTTTGTAGGTTATTATATCCTGTTGGTTAATCCAGAATAGCAAACACATTCAGGGATTGTTACTCTTTTTGTTTGATTCCGATTTCTGTACCCAGTTGTATAGTGTGTTTAGTGTATTAACCAATAGGTAATAAAGTGACCTTGAGATGATCTCCTGTCTAAAGTACTACACTCGTTTGTCTTCCTTCATCAATGTCTGTCTCTAAGGTTACAGTTCATGCTATCTTTAACAAGCTTCAGGATGACGTATACTACCATTGAATTATTCAAATTGAAGATCGATGATAATATATAGATTGTACAGTTACAGTAAAACCTCTTTATATTACAATCAATTATTTAGTCAAATCTTGGCATTATAAAGAGGATTTATATCATATTCAGGGAGACGTGTAAAGGAATTGGGGGGGGGGGGGGAAAAAT
>NW_018406484.1:526554-529959 GCF_002113885.1 Mizuhopecten yessoensis
GGGGGGGGGGGGCAAAATTGGGCATTGAAATAGCTGGTGTCACTTGATCACGAATGAACGCCGGGCGTGATTCAATTTCGTTGTGATAAACTGCCTCAGAATATGAAATTATCTCCCCTTGTGAAACTGAATACATGACACTAGAGCAACCGAACTACTCGGTAGTAAAACAAAATGTAGTCACCACTGTATGAGTTTAGTTTGCATATACTGGAGAATTGTTATACACTTAATGCTCTACTTTAAGCAACATTTTGCAGAATGTTTCTTTCAATTACTGCGTAGTACAAATAAAAAGGTAATGTAGTTCCCAGTAGATTTAAGATTATCAGAATCGTTCCTATTCAGACCGACGCTAATCAGCATGCCCTGTGACATTTTTAGCTAGGGCATTAAATTCACATGAAACGTTGCTTGTATGGAACAGAGTTGTGGCGGGAATCTGCATCAATAAACTGAGGTCTCATTGACAGTGTCCAAATGCTATCGGGAACAGTTTTAGCGTAGAATCCTCTTGGAATGTTCGTAAATTCGAGAGTGAAAGCGAATACAGTGCCGGTTGGAACATGGTGGGCACCTAGGCCTACTCCAACAATGTTAGAGATTTTACACGGCGAAAAACTTTTGACAGGCGCCGCGTAATGGTACGTTCTCACAGTCGGCAAAATCATATCCGATAGAAAAAAAGGCCGACCAGCGGCCTCTTATGTTATAGGAGAAGTGGGCACCCAAGAGTTTCCATAATATCTTAAAACATAGAATTGTATTCAGACGTTAGATAATCTAGTGTGTATATCAAGGTTACAGAAAACCTCGGGGACTACAACATCACCAGCAGAGTCTACCAACAAACTTCGGGGACTAAAACATCACCAGCAGAGTCTACCAACAAACCTCGGGGACTAAAACATCACCAGCAGAGTCTACCAACAAACCTCGGGGACTAAAACATCACCAGCAGAGTCTACCAACAAACCTCGGGGACTAAAACATCACCAGCAGAGTCTACCAACAAACCTCGGGGACTAAAACATCACCAGCAGAGTCTACCAACAAACCTCGGGGACTAAAACATCACCAGCAGAGTCTACCAACAAACCTCGGGGACTAAAACATCACCAGCAGAGTCTACCAACAAACCTCGGGGACTAAAACATCACCAGCAGAGTCTACCAACAAACCTCGGGGACTAAAACATCACCAGCAGAGTCTACCAACAAACCTCGGGGACTAAAACATCACCAGCAGAGTCTACCAACAAACCTCGGGGACTAAAACATCACCAGCAGAGTCTACCAACAAACCTCGGGGACTAAAACATCACCAGCAGAGTCTACCAACAAACCTCGGGGACTAAAACATCACCAGCAGAGTCTACCAACAAACCTCGGGGACTAAAACATCACCAGCAGAGTCTACCAACAAACCTCGGGGACTAAAACATCACCAGCAGAGTCTACCAACAAACCTCGGGGACTAAAACATCACCAGCAGAGTCTACCAACAAACCTCGGGGACTAAAACATCACCAGCAGAGTCTACCAACAAACCTCGGGGACTAAAACATCACCAGCAGAGTCTACCAACAAACCTCGGGGACTAAAACATCACCAGCAGAGTCTACCAACAAACCTCGGGGACTAAAACATCACCAGCAGAGTCTACCAACAAACCTCGGGGACTAAAACATCACCAGCAGAGTCTACCAACAAACCTCGGGGACTAAAACATCACCAGCAGAGTCTACCAACAAACCTCGGGGACTAAAACATCACCAGCAGAGTCTACCAACAAACCTCGGGGACTAAAACATCACCAGCAGAGTCTACCAACAAACCTCGGGGACTAAAACATCACCAGCAGAGTCTACCAACAAACCTCGGGGACTAAAACATCACCAGCAGAGTCTACCAACAAACCTCGGGGACTAAAACATCACCAGCAGAGTCTACCAACAAACCTCGGGGACTAAAACATCACCAGCAGAGTCTACCAACAAACCTCGGGGACTAAAACATCACCAGCAGAGTCTACCAACAAACCTCGGGGACTAAAACATCACCAGCAGAGTCTACCAACAAACCTCGGGGACTAAAACATCACCAGCAGAGTCTACCAACAAACCTCGGGGACTAAAACATCACCAGCAGAGTCTACCAACAAACCTCGGGGACTAAAACATCACCAGCAGAGTCTACCAACAAACCTCGGGGACTAAAACATCACCAGCAGAGTCTACCAACAAACCTCGGGGACTAAAACATCACCAGCAGAGTCTACCAACAAACCTCGGGGACTAAAACATCACCAGCAGAGTCTACCAACAAACCTCGGGGACTAAAACATCACCAGCAGAGTCTACCAACAAACCTCGGGGACTAAAACATCACCAGCAGAGTCTACCAACAAACCTCGGGGACTAAAACATCACCAGCAGAGTCTACCAACAAACCTCGGGGACTAAAACATCACCAGCAGGTTATATATACAGTATGCCAATAATTATTTACACTTTATCAAACAGCTTTTTCTATGACTCATCAGTGTATGCGTGAAGCACTACTGAAGAAATCTGGAAGTATGTGTGCTTTTGTCACACACAAAAATCATATATCCAACTTTTCGATCTTGCGTTATTTCCAAATCTTTTTTTCGCACCTCCACTGTAACATGATCCATACTTTTTCTTTGTTTTCTGTACTAATTGTTAAACTTTATGGCTTTTCCTCTCTATATTCCATTCCTCTCTCATGTTCGATGTCGTGCTTTACCTCTCTATATTCCATACCTCTTTCATGTTCGATGCCGTGCTTTTCCTCTCTATATTCCATTCCTCTCTCATGCTCGATGTCGTGCTTTTCCTCCCTATATTCCATACCTCTCCCATGTTCGATGTCGTGCTTTTCCTCTCTTTATTCCATACCTCTTTCATGTTCGATGCCGTGCTTTTCCTCTCTATATTCCATTCCTCTCTCATGTTCGATGTCGTGCTTTACCTCTCTATATTCCAAACTTCTTTCATGTTCGATGTCGTGCTTTTCCTCTCTATATTCCGTTCCTCTCTCATGTTCGATGTCGTGCTTTTCCTCTCTATATTCCATTCCTCTCTCATGCTCGATGTCGTGCTTTTCCTCCCTATATTCCATCCCTCTTCCATGTTCGATGTCGTGCTTTTCCTCTCTATATTCCATACCTCTTTCATGTTCGATGTCGTGCTTTCCCTCTCTATATTCCATACCTCTCTTATGCTCGATGTCGTGCTTTTCCTCCCTATATTCCATACCTCTTCCATGTTCGATGTCGTGCTTTTCCTCTATATATTCCATACCTCTCTCATGCTCGATGTCGTGCTTTTCCTCCCTATATTCCATACCTCTTCCATGTTCGATGTCGTGCTTTTCCTCT